>NC_056744.1:724005703-724080703 GCF_019279795.1 Protopterus annectens
ATTTAAAGAGTGGGGGGTGCAGGCTTGTCACCCTGCTTAAAACGTTCAGGTAGGTTATTTGTGTAGTTTATTTTTTTTTATTATATTTTCGAACTTTCAAAAGTTCGATCATATGGTGTCGACCATATGACTCTCGAACTTTTGAAAGTTCGTTTATCTAATATAGATCCGCATTAGCATGCCTTTTCTGAAGAATATATAGTTGTAAACTCAAATGTCTATTATTATTTCATGACTTCAGTCCTCAATGATTTATAAGAAAACCACACATTTTATGAGGATCGGATCAAAATATAATGGAAAAACCTGGACATTCTGAAAAATCTGAACAGTTGAGAGGTACACTTCTAGACCTGCTACACTTAAGTGACAAAACAGGTCTTAAAAGAAAAGTGTATTTCATCTCTATACTTTATTGTCTATACTGACAAATTTATATGTAAAGCAGGCATGGGAGTACATGTTATAAGTTGCACAGTATTATGATACAGGCATTCCATAATGGGAAAGAATTAAGAACCATCTGGTATAAATAATTACGTTATTATATTCCAGTGCTTATATTCACTTGTAAAATGGATACAACACTTACAGTTCTAGTTAGAATATTTCCTTACACATTCATTATAGCTCTGTATGTGTATCTCACTTAGTAATGTATTTTGATGACATTTGTACCATTTTAATTCCCATACCTTTATTAGCCTGGCTGTACTACTAGTAAACTACCCAATATGTTGATAAGCTGTCTTATTTCCCCTAATTTAAACATTCCATTGTGCAAATATATTATCGTAGGAATCATAGAACTCATGGAAAAATTCAAGGCAACTGAGTCTTGCTATTATAGTTTGCCGATACCCACATTTAGACTGTATCTCCCCAATGCAGGATGGCTAAGCCACTCAAGCATGGGCCGAACATATGAATACCTTTACAATTATTCAGGTCCTGTTAGAAGGAAGAAAGTGTATCACACTGTTTGCTCTGCAGAGAGGGTCTGCTCCATAGGCAAGGGAGGCACTGAGTAATGAATCTGTTTCTCTACCTTGTTTTATAAATCTGCTGATGAAGATTTAGCTTACTATTTCTGGTATTTGTGGAACTGTTTCACTTGTGTCAATACAAGAGTTCCAAGACCACTGGGTCTCTTATGGCATGCAAAGCAAGGCACAGATCTCATATGAGGAGCCTATATGATTTTGAATAAAGGGACAATGCTTCTAGTATTTTCTGGTAGCTTGGGGGTTTTAAGCCAGTGTTCTTCTTAGTTAGAAAGTTCTGGAGTCTTTCTAATTGTTTAATGTGTGTAGTGAGGTACATCCAAAGAGGGTGTTGCATTTAATAACTGGCCTAATCAGTGTGAAATGTAAGGGAACAATGCCCTTTTCAGATTTGCATGATATTTCTTTGACAATTAATGAATAAAAAAGATCAGAGCATTGAGCTCAGCAGAACACCATTGGTTAACTTCATATTCTCTGATGCTGTATCTGCCACCTACACCATGTAGGTTCTGTCATTTAGCAAACTGTCGCTCTATCTTATTACATAGGGATCTTTTTGTAATGCATTTAGTTTATTAATTATGCTAGCATGGGATGGTGTCAAATGTCTTGGCCAGGTCAAAGTACACCCTGTGGACAGTGTGACTGCTGTCAACAGCTTATGGTACCCTTTCGAAGAAGTTCACCAGATTCATTAGAAAGGCTCTACACTTGGGCACCGGGGTAATTGCTGGGGCCATTCTTGGAAAAATAGGCAGCAGGGTTCGGCACGTCTGTGCTTCCATCTGGAGGGGGTCTTAATTTTGGCCTATCCTGTTACTCCCCCATGCCCTTTATGGCACTGTGGTAACGTCCTGGGGAAGCATGCAATGTGGGAATCTACTGAGTGTTGCCCCACCTCAATGGCAGCTCAGCCAAGCCCAACTGCCCCACACTGACCACACCTCCTCCAGCATCATCTCTAGCCTCCACCAGGGATTGTCATCTGGAGGTGCCCACATATCACCCTCCCTCCCAGGATGGAAAAGCCTATTCCTGCCTTGCCACTCTGTCAGTCACCCAAGATGCTAATCAAACCTGGGTCCCCTTGGTCATAGTCAGGACTTTATCCCTCTATGCCACCTCCCTACTCAGGAATAATAGAAAAACTCACTAAGCTAGGTATCAGCCCTTAGAACACTAGGTGAGTTGCAAACTGGCTGACAGATAGAACCCACAGTGTGAAAGTAGTTGACTCCAAGTCAGACTGACGACTAGTCACAAGTGGAGTCTCACAGGGTTTGGTCCTGAGTCCTCTCCTGTTTGGTATCTACTTCTCTGAAGTCCAGGCCAACACAAAGGGACTCTGGCTGACAAAGTTCACAGATGATTGCAAGTTGAGAGCTATTATTAACTCCCCAAGTGATGCTGACATCCTACAGAATGGACGCAATGAGACCAACAACTGGTGTCAGAACCATGGCCTTAAGCTCAATGCCAAAAATGTGTCATCATCCCCTTTGGGAAAAACCCAGTTTCCATGAATTACCACATCGATGGTAGTCCACTGAACACAAAAGGCGTTATAAGAGATCTGGGAACACAGGTTGACAGCAACCTCTCTTTTGATCAGCACATTGCTACTGTGGTCAGAAAGTCCTTCTGTGTTTCACATCTCATTACTGGTTTTGCATCCAGGAAGAAAGAGGGTATTGTCTCCCTCTACTCTTCCCTCATTACGCCAGTCATCGAGTACAATGCCCCATTTGGCATGTACCTCACTAGACACCTGCAACAACTGGAGAGACTGCAAAAGTACCTCACAAAGAGGATCCTAGGCCTTAAACACTTGTTCTATATGGACAGACTCAAAAAACTCCAACTATTCTCTGTCTCATATCACCTACTTAGAGGTGATCTCTGCTTGACTTACAAAGCCATGTCTGACCCAGCTCTGTTAGAAATTCTGCATCTAAGGAAATCCCAGCCCCTCCACACCACATGCTACAAACACCTCAATTGCATTACCACAATCAACAGAACACACTGGAGGGACAGGTTCATAACCCAGAGAGTGTCCATGCTATAGAATAGACTTCCCATACATGTCAAGCAGAGCACCTCGCTGACCCTCTTGAAGAGAAATCTTGATGAGTGGATGGGAAATAGAAAATTCAAGAACACACTTAAACGCCAACATTTAATGAGTAATGCTTTCAGGCTCACCACCCTTCATCAGTACATAAAAACAATGAAATTTTCAGAACATTAAATAGGGATACTAATAAAGTCACATGATCCAGCCAGCCTAACTTTTTTAACTAACAATTAATTATTTAAATTTTGCTACTTAAAACAATACTAGCATGTATTTAAAAACCTTTAAAACATACAAGTTTTCCTATACTACTATCATATAAAATCAGTACAATACAATTGTATTTATTTACACACATATATATATAAAAACATATTTAAAGACTTCCCTATATAAAATAAAAGATATTCTATACAAAAAAAAATCCTTTCATGTATATGAACACATATATGTTACACAGCAAGTAATATATTATACTTCATGAACATTTAGCTAAAAGAAACTATGATATAAAATGCATTCTTAAGTATTGTCTCTCTATCTTATATTTCATAGACATTTAACTAGAAGAAACTAAGATATAAAGTGCATTCTTAAATATTTTCTCTCTGTCTTTTAATCAATACAGGCTTTATACTAACTGTATTATTCAGACCTGGTATTATATCTGCCTGCAACCTAATAATCCATTCATATTCTCTTAGTTCTAAGGCATTATTCATATCTCCTCCTCTGATACCTGTGCTTATTGCACTTATACCCCTAAACTTGATAGTGTGTGTATTATTATCCATAATATGCTTATATAGAGCATTAGTTATTATTTTCCTTCTAATCTCAGACTTATGCTCTATAATACGTTCTCTTCACTTCCTAGTTGTCTTTCCAACATAAAATGCTGTGCAAAGTGTGCACGTTGCCAGGTACACTATTTGTGATGTGTTACAATTAGCTGAACATTTAAAATCATATTTCTCTTTAGTAATAGGATGTTCAAATTTGTTTGTTAAATCATAAATATCTATACAACAAGTACAATTGCAACATTTCAATGTTGCATGTTTATGCTGGTATAAAACTCTCTCATTTCTAAAATCCTTATAACATAGTTTCTGTTTTAATGTTTCCAAATTTCTATATGAGAATCTAGGTTTTAAGCCTATTAGCTCCTTGATTTTTGGCATAGCTAATAATATGAGCCAATTTCTTTCTATAATGTTACACACTTCTTTAGTATTTGCATTATATGTAGTTATATATCTAATTAATTTATTATTCTCATTTGCGGCTTGTGCTGATTGTATCATTTCCTGGCCAAAAATACGTTTATATTTATCTTTTCTACTTATTCTAATTTCTTCATAGATAGTATCTATATATTTGGAGGAGTAACCATTCCTTATAAATTATTGTTTCATCTCATTTGCTTGAAATATAAAATTATCATCTTCTGTGTTGAGTTTGCTAGCCCTTATTAATTGTGCTTTAAGAACACCCTTAAAAGTATGCGGTGCATGCATACTATTTCTTCTAACATACCTATTAGCATTTACCTCTTTCTTATAAATCATAGTTTCTATTTTGTTCATTTTCTTATATAGTTGGATATCTAAAAACACTATACTGTCAGGTGAAGAAGCCATTTTAAATTTCAAAAAATCCATTGTGGCATTTAAATACATAATATAGCTCTCCAATTTATCATTACTACCATCCCAGATGAAAAAACAATCATCTACAAATCTTCTGTAGAATTTAATTTTGTTGTTTAAATTATTGCAATTATTTAATACAAACTGTTTCTCCCATTGATATAATACTAAATTCGCATAGGTATTCGCTACTGGGGTCCCCATTGCTACCCCAGTTAGCTGTAAAAATGGTTTTCTATCAAAAATAAAAACATTTTTGTTAGTACTACTTCAAGGAGCACACAGATGCTTTCTGTTTCACGTGCTTGCATATCAGTTTCAGTACAGAGGAAACTCCTTATAGCATCCAAGCCATATTCATTTGGGATGACTGTAAATAATGATGTTATATCTAGTGTCACAAATATAAAATTCTCACTAATATTTTGTTCATACCACTTATATAAATCAATCAAAAGGTGTGAAGTATCTTTTAGAATGCTTGGGCATTTAAGTAAATATTTGCCAAGTTGTAATTGCAAGTATTTTGAAATAGGTTCTGTTACCCACCCATTACCTGAAACTATAGGCCTAAGGTGTAGGTCTTCCAAACATTTATGTATTTTGGGAATTCCATAAATTTGTGGAGTTCTTGGACAAGGTATAGAAAAATAATTTAAAAAGTCAATGGATATATCTTGATTGAGTTGCAAGTCATAAATTACCATATTCACATCTACAATACGTTTCTTAACTTCACTAAAAGTTATTTGCTTAAAGGTTAGAGAGTCTGCAAGAATATTATTAAATTTCTCCATATAACTATTTCTATCCATTATTACAACTGCACCTCCTTTGTCTGCTTGCTTAATAACTAAGTCATCATTTTCTTCAAGTTGTTTAAGTGCTTTATACTCTCTATAGGACAAATTATAAACCTTCCTTTTATTTCTTTTCGAGTAAAGCTGCCTTAATCTTTTTCAACAACATTTAAAAAAGCAGTTATGACAGGACATGGCTGCGGTACAAATGTGCTTAGTACAAGCAGGCATATTTACTGTTGTTTGTTTAAAAATCAACTTAAGTGTTAAGCTTCTTGCAAACATTTTTACATCTGTAATTGCTTTTACAATATTATCTTGTGCATATGGTATGAATTTCATACCCTTATTTAACAATTCTGATTGATCTTCACTTAGTTGTAACATTGAGAGATTGACAGTACCTTTTACTATTTTTATAGTTCCAGTCACCGACGAACCGCCTTGCTATAAGTTATAGGACTGTTGTTCTTCCTCTTGATGCCCGGCGTTGTTTGCTGAACCTGCCTCTGTAGCGAGCGACCTCTTTTTAATGTTTGTTGCTGCACAGCAACCTTCTCGGGTTGCTTCAGTTGAAAAGGTAAAAAAGAGGAGATTTCCATTTGCTTTATTTTGTCTTTCAAATCAACTGGAGGTCGCAATGATGAATGTTCATTTAGATTACATATTTTGTTAGCCGAGGTGTTCGCTCCATCTTGTATGAGAATTTCACCTTCCTCAACTGCTCCCTTTGAGGATATTGCTTCCTGTTGATTGGACATAGCGCTCACAAGGCTCTGCGTACATCCTCTCTGATTGGATATCGGCTCCTCAGGCGTTTGCGGCAGTTCAAAATCGTCTAATTGATCTAGCGTATTAGAGACTGTCTCTCTTTCTTTAGTAATTGCATTACTTTTATTTTTATTGCTATTTACATGCCATCGTTGATTGTCAGTCCTTGGCCAAGAGAAGATATGACCATTTTTAAAATTGGCCAGGTCACGTTGTATTTTGCTTTTCTTTTTCATCTCCAGTCTAGTGTCTAGAGATTGTATACGATCTAAAAAGGCTTGATATTGTGCATTACAGTTTTCAAACACTGGCATGTTTAAAATATCATTTTCAAGTTTATCAATCTCTTCTACCAAGTTTTTTTCTACAGATTCAAAGAAATTGTTCATTAGTTTCATATAATTTGCGCTTAGTTCTAAATTAAGCTGCTGCCATTGCACAAGTAAGTCTGTGTAAGTATTACCATATGAGGGCATCTTTAATATTCGTAGTCCTCGTGGTATCACGCCCAACTCCAAATAAGCTTGAAAGCTTAATCGCTGCCATTGGAGTTGTTTATACATCTGGACCTTCTTCTCCAGTATATTCAACAGTTTGTTAAAGTCTCCCATATTCTGGTCAGCGATTACCATTTGGGATACAGCAGATGTTGATTGTAGCAGTGGACTGTTAGACTTATATAGCAGTCTCTTAACAGAAGTATTCATTTCTTCCACCACAGAAGCAAATATTTCTAGTAAAGTAAATGCTGGCCAAATCTCCCCTTATTCCAGACGCTCACAGTAACACCAGTATAGTCGATATCTATAGCTAAACTCTTGATGAAACTGCAAAAATATCTCCAAGAACACACTTAAATGCCAAAATTTAATGAGTAAAGTTTTTGGGCTCACCACCCTTCATCAGTACATAAATACAATTAAATTTTCAGAACATTAAATAGGGATACTAATAAAGTCACATGATCCAGCCAGCCTAACATTTTTAACTAACAATTAATTATTTAAATTTTGCTACTTAAAACAATACTAACATGTATTTAAAAACCTTTAAAACATACAAGTTTTCCTATACTACTATCATATAAAATCAGTACAATACAATTGTATCTATTTACACACATATATATAAAAACATATTTAAAGACTTCCCTATATAAAATAAAAGATATTCTATACAAAATAAATTCCTTTCATGTATAGGCACTGGGAACTAAGGTTAGGTGGCATGATGCCAGGGTAATCCTATGGCTAGGCTTGTAAAGGCCCAAGGGCCATTAGCCTAGTACACACGTATAAACCTATGAACCTATAAATAACCTGCAAATTACTTGTACTTTCTCTCCTCTTATATCACTTCATCATGTTATTATTATTATTGTTTTTGTTCATTAATCTGTGTAACTTTTTATTATTATGTATAAATTTTAATGTTGTATAATTTCTTAATTTTATTATATGCAGTCTATATTATATTTGTTTCTCATCTACATGTCTTCATACATGGAGCTCTTCTCCCTAGGTCTCCATTAATAAGGGGTCTTGAATGGCACTTTCAAACTTTCCCAGTAAATAAATGCAAATAAACAGATAGATGGATAAATAACAAAATAAATAAATGGGTCACTTGCATCCTGACAGCATTTGACTTTAAAACTCTCTTGCACCATTTATTTAACTTCGGACTTCTACCCACAGCTCTAACAAGATTTTCCTTATGAAACTTACTGAATATCCCAAGACAAAACAATACAGTGCTTTTTAAAAGAAAGTCACTTTCATATAAAATGTACCAACTTCACAAAGCTCAATTTTGAATGAGAAATAGCCATTAGAAATTTCCAAAAAATACACCCAACATTTTGCCTTATATTGTGACCTTCTTCAGGTTAAAATTAGATTTGCCTGCCATGATAAATTTGAAGTTTATATGCATTTGTTATATTTTTGATCATTTGCTAAAAGGGTGCATGGGCTCATGTGGAGTGGAGTCCTATTTACTAAACCAAGAGAGAAAGTATATCAAGAGCCTGGAAGAACTGACCAAATGGTCTAATAAGATTCATTGTAGACAAATGGCAAAGTCATGTATCTGGGCTACAGAAGCATGGCATAAAGTATCAGCTTACGCTAGTGAAACTAATGGTCAGGATCACCAGGGCCAGAATGAGAGGTCAGTGTCACCAGCTGCCAGAATGCTGAGGTGTATCCTTAGGAAGACAGATTCCAGAAACAATAAAGCAATGCTACTACTGTACCAGATTCTGGTCAGGCCATAGTCTGGGTATTATATGGAACTATGAAAAACCATACAAGAAGCTGAAAGTCAGACTGCTGAAAGGAGCCCTGATGAAAGTCACCAGAAAGCTGCATAGGATGGAGAGAAAAGGATATTACCAGAGACTAATGAGAGATGGGGGGAGGCATAATATGGGTGCAAAAGATCATGCCAGAAGATGTGAAAGGGTTGTTCTGAACAGGAAGGACAAAAAAACGGAAAATGGGGCACAGGCAGCAGATAGTACATACCAACTACTCAGTGAGTCTGTGAAAGAACTTCTTGGCAGAGAGGGTTGTAGACCTATGGAATAAATTGCCAGAGTGGGTGCTGGACACCGATTCTAGAGGTGCACTCAAGCGGGCATGGGACAGGTGAAGAAGAGCTGAAGGGGAAGACAGGAGGACAGTGTAGGTGGAATTCTGCACACACTGAAATTGCAGATTGAATAGGCCTATTCTCTTATTCTGCCATCAAGTAAATGTAATATGATATAACTTATATAACTAAATTAATGAAGACAGTTTTTCTGGAATATATTATGGAATAGATGTATTTGCAGATGTTCAGTTGGAGTACATCAAGTAATATTCATATGGCCTTTACTTCACCAAGGTTGTATGCAAATATCAGGGTATTTTAAGCTGTATAGCAGCCATGAAATAATACATGAAATTGCTTATCTGATTTTTTGAATAGCTTTACATAGGAAAATACCCCACAGATTTTTCCATATACTGACACAAAAGGCTCTATTTACATAAGACAACTTATAGATACTAACAAAAGACCCCTGTTCATTTGTTTCTTTCTAAGCCTGATTCAGATTTGATATCACATTTCTTCATTTATGATTAAACAAAACAGTCACCTGTTATAGATTTGATATCACATTTCTTCATTTCTAATTAAACTGATTATTTTTTTATTCTTTTAATAAAATAAGCTAATTTATTTAATAAAATCAATTTTATTATTTTAATAAATTAGCACTCTTCAAGAAAAATCTTGATGATTGGATTGGAAATAGGAAATTCACCCCGGGGATCACCTCTGTGGCTCTGCTCGACAGTGGCACAGGAAAATAATTTCCTTGGGTGGCAAAAGCCAGGGTACCTTTTTGGCTGGGCTTGTATAGGCCCAAGGGCCGATAGCCTAGTACCTACCTATGAACCTATGAACATAAATGTCATATACATTTATTCCTTTCTGTGCCAAATCCAAGTATAATAATTCATTTCTTCATTTATACTTAAATCAAACAGCTATGTACATACATTTCTTTCTATGGTTTACTTATGTGTGACATTAGATTTCTTGAAGGAGCAGTAAACAATGTCCTTTTAAATCCATAAATGATAACATCAAAAATATGCTTGCTGGATATCTTTGTCTCTATTTTGCTTCTTCTGCAAAGGATATTCTCAGTTCATCACATTCTGGACTTCTCTTTGCCATTACATCCTTCTGAGGAAAATAAAATCTAAAGGAATAAAATACATCAGCTGGTTATTTCTGAACATGTAAAGCATCACCTTATACATTTGATACCAATAAGTTTAAATGCCATATTTTCTGACAACCATGACATTAATCTATAGCTGTGGTTTATTTTTAGATGAAATATTTGCAATATTAATAATAATAATTCAAATATGATTTTGGTCCCCCTATTACTACTTTACAGAGCTCTTCCCAATTTCCAAGTCTCAGACCTGCTTTTTGGCCTCCTTCCATCAGTTATTATCTAATCTTTTTAAAGCAAGTGATTTAATGCAGTGATTTAATGTAGTGAAATAGGCAAATGACTTCAGCATAGACTTTTATGAATCTTTGTCCAAGAAGTATTTAGTTGGCACAGATAATTACTTAAGATGCCTCATTGTATAACTAATGTTTTCAATGTCTTCACATGTAGTGATGATTCTACAATTCCCAGCAGAGATACAGGACAGCTCACTCATCACCTTCAAAGTGCATATAACTGACTTCAACAATAGCTGGAAATGTCAGGCCTACACCTGAATAGAAATAAAATCAGAAGAATGCTCTTTAGCCTGCTCTGGTGGCATAGAGGGTTAAAGACTTGACTATGGCCCAGGTGACCCAAGTTCAAATAAGTTGGGTTCTTAATACTGGAAGCAGGGAGAGTAGAGGTGCCCATCTTGGGGCGAGGAGAGAGGTGTGTATGCTCAGAGCACCATGTGGAGCCACCCAGGGATTGGCAGGGTGCCTGCTGATGTCATCCCCCTGTTGAAGTGAGAGGTGGTTCATTGTGAATGCCCATTCCGCATCCTGCCCTTGATGTGTTACTAATCATGCAGAGGGAGGGTGGAGAATTAGGAAAAATCTCTTCCTGGCAACAGAGTGATGCTGCTCATACCTCACAATCTCTTAGTGTAAGAAAACTGGACAAAGCCTAAAATAACAGATGGACAAAGTCCCCAAAATAGGGGCATATTTTGAATATCGCTCTTTAAAATTTGAAAGTTTCTAGAATAACATGATTTGTTTTTGCATGCATTTTTCTAAGGGATATGAAGTCTGAAACTCAAATGTATATCATTATTTAATGATTTCAGTCCTCAGTTATTTGCCAGAAAACCACACATTTTATGAAAAACAGACCAAAAAAATAAGGGAATAATCTTGACCTCCTGTAAAAATCTGGACAGTTGAGAGGTATGAGCCAGGTTTCTCAAGTCCTCCAGGCTAATCCCAACCAATGTCTGGGCAGATCTCTCAGCTTTCCCTATTTTGGAATAACATTCATATTTTCCTGATTTATTTATCCCTACACAGGATGTCCCTGTTTTTGAAGGTATGTCCCTAGTTTCAGGCTTGATTTACACCTTCACACAATTTTCTGACTCCCTCCCTCATCACACATGATTTTTGAAGCTGTCGAGAGCACAGGAAAGCACACTTCATGATCAACATATTAGAGGCAATAATAATTTAAAGAAAGCAGACATATATCTTACAATGCCCTTTTTCTGAAGCAGAAAGAAATGACCTTGTGTGGTAGAATTTTCCAATAATGTTCATTAAGCTCTACAGATTTTACACTGTCTGATAATGTTCTTATATTTTCCCATTATTTGTGTTACTCTCTGCTTTGTAAATGTGTTTCCCTGTATTATCCCCCATTCCCATTGAACACAGGATGGGTAATGTGCTATTTGATACACACATTTTATGCTAATTAAATGTCAGGATTTTTAGCTGAATCTACCTACTGTTCAAGGGCCTTTGTTCCTATTTTCAATGTCTGTAGGTTGAGAGTATAGTGTGGGGCCATTGAGGACTTGATAAACCTGGCTCATACCTCTCAACTGTCCAGATTTTGCTTCCAGGTCTGGTATACCAAATGGACAAGGAGAGGACCTGGAAGTAGCTGATGGTCAGCTGTGTGGAGTACAAAATAAGCACAAAAATCCACGTTACTTTAAATTCAGTCTCTAGTACTGATACAGAGCAGCTGAAAAAATCTACTCAGAAGGTAATATCCTCATTGAGGAGGCCAAATATGCTAAATTCCTACAAGTTACTATAAATTTCAGCATTAAAATTTGACTTTTCAGTCATTAGTGCTAATAAGTGTAAAAATTAGGAAAGCTCACTCACTCACTCACTCACTCACTCACTCACTCACTCACTCACTCACTCACTCACTCACTCCTTAAGAAAAATACATTGGTTAGACTTTAACAAACATTTAGTGAGAAATTACTTATTCAAAAGTCTGTGACCTATTTTATCAACTTGATACATGTTCTTCATTGAATTACTTAATGAACTGGGTACATCCCCACCCAAAACATAAGATCCACTCAGCAAATCCAAATGCTAACTGCAAAAGTATTCTAGCCAGCATGGCAATTTCACATTTGATGTTTATGTTTTTAAACTTTAGAATATGTGTCCATGGCCCATTCTTCAAATTCCAAAAGCACAAGCCTTTAAGTGTACTCTACAAAACAGTTTGTTTTTGAGAACTGGTCTGGCAAATTTTGAGTTTAACTAGCTGGCTGTTATCTATATGATTAAATGCCTGAATGGATGTTCTAAGTATAAGTTAAATGTTTAAATTGGGTTTGCAGATTTGTTCTCATTCATTTGTAAATTTGTTGCCATAAATTTATAAATGTTTTACTTTATATTCAAAAATCCCCCCATGAATCTGCTGAAAATAGACTATGATCTGTCCTATTTGACAAATAGAAATAAATAAATAGGTAAAATAGTCTTACTAGTCTTGATAATATATTTGCAACATTTGTCATGCCAATGGAGCAGTAGAATGATTTGTGGAGAATATCAGCAAGAGTTGTGAAGAGAAAACATGTTCTTTAAAAACAACAGCTGAACAATACGCTGAGGGCCTAGAGACCTTCTGTATATCCAGCTGTTGAAGGTAAACCTGAAGCTGTGCTGTTTGTGGACAATTTAGGATTCCTCATGTGACTGAATCTGAAGTGCAGTAGATGTGATTTACATGGAGATAACTAAAATGTAGTGTTATGCCAATGCAAAGAGAAGGCCCAGAAAGCACAATTGGCATAAATGACAGATTATACTGGTCATACATTAGCAACAACATTAACATGACACTTCTGGTAGCTCAGGTATTATATTTACATTTGGCAATTGTAGATCCACTTTAAGATGTATTTTTATGGCACAATCTTTGATCAGACTTTGGAATAAGTTACCCCTGGAAATTAGAAGGAGTAATTCACCCTACACTTTTAAAAATTGTTTAGATTCCTATATGAGTGTCTTAGTCTATTCAACTAATCCAGAGTCTGCATTATAAATGACCTCATCAGCCAATATGCAATATAGACAAATTATGAAACTATAAAACTGTAACACTTGATCATTTCAGAGCCCTGTCACATAAAAGTCATTAAACATCAATGAGACATTGTTCTTTTCTGACACTTGGGCCACATGGTGGTAGTGAAGAAGTTAGAGGACTTAGTGTCAGGACACCACACCTTGTGTCTAAATGACAATATCTCTGACAGTTTACCTAACAAACACATAACAATGTCCTGAAGGCACCAGAGGGCCCCTGTAAACCCTTATATCTGACAGTATGTTTGTTACTCTATCTCTGGAAATAATGTTATTTCCTTTTTTCAGGACAGTCTGGAGTGTAATGCAATGCATAAATGTATTTACTACTGAACAAATTATATAAAATTTGAACATATATACATGTTTATGACAATTTAGAATTAATTAATCACATACTACACAAATGTATCTATGTCAATTCATTAAATGTGTGGCACTATTCATTCTAAAAGTGAAATCCCGGATGTGGACTGGATATAGAATAAAATGTCATGTAATGATCCTGTTTGCTTATTCACTGAAAGCTGGACTTGTAAATTGACTATAGTAAGGACTGATCTTGCTGATATCCTATAAAAAAGGATGACATATTATTATAAAATTCAGATCCATGTGCCATACACCATGGTGTGTTATTTTTTTTTAAGAAATCTGTCATCATATTTCATCAAAAGTTATAAAACTGCAAAGGGAAATAATCCAGTATCCAAAGCAAACAGGGCTTTTCTAAGTTCTACTTCACCAAGCACTCTTTAGTGTTCACAATGTTTTTACAGTGAAGACTCATTCATGTTTTAAGAATCATTTTTCCAACTAAATAATATTACAGCGATCTAGTTGGAAGGATGTTTAATCTGATCAAAGCAAATTAATCAACAATAATATACATTTAATTACTAAAACTGAAGTTTAATTTGCCTAGAATAGATTTTGCAAATTAGATTACCTTGAATGATATTAAATTACTTTAACTTGCCATCTATACATTTTCAAATTCTCCGAACAAATGGACGAAGTTAAAAAGACATCCAAAGTGTCTTTCTCTGCTTTACAAAAACTACACGTAGCATGGAGTCTGGAAATAGGCGATTTTCTTGGTGGTGGTAAGATAACCATTCAAGTAAATCATATATGTGCATAATTTAGTTAATGGGATACAGCTCTGTTAAAAAAAAAAATCAACATTTTCTCCATAGAACTTCATTCTTAAGCAAGGATACAAGCTGGTACAAACATTTTAAAAGCAAAACTGTATTGCCAAATTTGATTTTTAAGATTAAAAGTATAAGCAGTGGAAGTTGCATTATTTTGGGGGAAAAATGCTTGTTTTACCATCTGATTCTAGAAACTTTATTCTGTCTAAAGGAAGGCTGGCAAATTTTGACTTTAATATATTGATGCAAATAATAATAATAATAGTATAGCCTCTTTGTAATTTATAATGTTCAAAAATCTCTTTGGTAAGCATAACTGCTTTTACAGTAAAATCATATACACTGAAGTATTCCAGAACCAGAACATTTTATTTCAGCTTCTTTGATTTGCAAGCAAAATATCATGGTTATGAATTATTGGTTGAACTAGAGGTATAATTTTAGTTTGTTTGTTTGTGTCTTTCGTCTTTTCCCGGTTAGGGGTCGCCACAGCGGAACTCTGGTCCGCTAGTGATTGGCAGTAGAGTTTTATGTGCTGGCTTGCCGGGCCTAACGCACAACCTTCAACGAAGGAACGCCCATTCACGCATGTCACCACACAGAAGACGCTCTAACTGAGAATCGAATGGGCAACGTCTAACTGTGAGGCGACAATGCTACCATAATTTTAGTAAGATAGAAAAATTTAGTAAGACTGTTAGAGGCAGATATTAAATCTATAAATAGGTTATGAATTTTAGTTATGATAATGTCTTATTATTAAAAGGCAAAATAGTTACATTCATAATGTCTACTCCTGGTTAGAAGAGATGTTTCAATTACTCATAAAGTTTTGGCTAATCTAGCTATTACAAATAATAATATTTAATACTACAACTACTGCTACTACTACTACTACTACTACTACTAATAATAATAATAATAATAATAATAATAATAACAATAAGAAGAAGAATTCAGTAACTTAAGCCCACCTGATAATTTGAGAGCAAATTAATTTTCACAGACAGAATGTATGGACTTAGGGTATCATATGCATTTTATTAATTTATTGTTGTAAGGGAGGCCAAGTGGCCCTCCCTCTCTACAACCCAACTTTTCTCCTTCCTTTCCTGCCAAATCCAGGTTGAAAACTGTGCCCTATAATGGCCAGGCCCCTTGCTATGCTAGTATCAACAAAAACACTAGTATTTTTTCTACTCCCCCTGATGCTCATCCTTTATCTCCTCACCGCCTATGAAAACCAGTACCACCACGGATTCCACTACCCAGAATGTCAAACTACCACCCCAGACTTCTCTTACAAGTTAGCTCACCTAACTATCCCCCACACATGCAAACCCTCATTACCCAATTAAAACCTTAAAATCTAATCCAAGGTATAAGCACTAAGACTTATTCATAAGTTTCTAAAGCTCATAATCAGATTTCAATATAACCTCATTACAGATGGGGACATTCATCCCACCCTGGCCCATCTCCAACTGGTGACAATAGTGCCTACACCACCAACCCCATCAATAAATTACCCCTTAACAGTCCCGCAAATGCTCTCCTGACATTTCACTTGAACATTCAAAGTATAAATAATAAAATCCCCAACCTGCATGCCCTCTTAGCAGTTCATTCCCCAGACATAATGTCTCTTACAGAAACCTGGCTTAAACCTACTACTGCCGATAATGAGGTATTACCCCTGGGCTACAACATACACCAATTAGACCGAACAGCTAAGAAGGGAGGTGGGATAGCAGTTCTTTACAAAAATACATTAAGTGTTAATAGAGATCCAGTTCAACCGCCCCCATTTAATAACGCAGACATCCTCATTACCAAACTGCAAATTAACAATAATAAGAGTATACATATTGTTTGTGTCTACATTCCCCCAGGCAATAAAATAAGCACTCTGGAAGATATCCTCCAATGGTTATCTACTACCTACCCCCAAGAAACCATTGTTCTTGGTGACTTTAACACTGACTGGTGCACCTGCTCAGCTGAATCCCCTGTCACCCATATACATCTGTTTGGCTTCACACTAATAATAACCTCTCCCTCTAGGATTAGCAAACCCACCAACAGGGAAAGTATCTTAGATTAGGTACTTATCAATAGCCACCCAAGCTTGTATACAGCTGGGACTCTCCCAGATGACCTAAGTGATTCATTCATTAACTTATATTATTAAGCATAAGGCAGAAACCTACCACAAAACTACATACAAAACAATCAGAAATATTAAAAACTTCAATCCTACTAACATCCTAAACGAACTTAAATCGGTCAACTGGTCAATCCTAAAAAAATCTACCACTAGATGAAGCCATAACTTTCTTTAACAATAAATTCCTGAGGATCCTTGACTCCCATGCTCCTGCACGTACTATGAAGACTAAATGTAATACAGCTCCATGGCTCACAAATGAAACTAAGATAAAAATCAAACTTAGAAATATAGCCTGGTCCAAATGACGAACAACTAAAGCCCCCCTCGACCAAGTGAGATATCACAAACTTAGAAATGATACAAAAAACTCATTTTGCTAGACAAAAAAACTACTACCAGAACCTCCAATGTAAACACCAAAACAATCCCCAAAAGTTTTGGGTAGGTATTAACCGACTTCTTCATCCAGGACAATCTACTACCTCAACACCATCAAACTACACCCATAAATCCCCAGAAACTGTTGCCACTGCCTTTAATAACCTTTTCACTGAAACTGTTCAGTCCTTAGCTAACCAATTTACTTCCACCCTCTCTAACTCTACTACTAACACACCCGGTCTTCATGAAATTAGGTTCTAATATAGGGGTAGTCTCGGTTAATTTGTCAAAATGGAATCTAGTAGGTTGCTCCAGTAAGTCTAAACATATGTCCTTCTTTTAGTGTTTTTAGTTAACAATTTATGTGAAGATATATATTTTATAGCCATATCTTTGAGATTTTCCCAGGAGATTTTGGATTTATTTAGCCAAATTTTTGCTACGTAATGTTTGATTAGGGCACATATTGTGATTAAGACATGTTTACGTATTCCTGTGAGAGATTTTGGAGTTATATGGAAGACTGTAGTTTCCCACGAAAAAGTAGTCTTTTCATACCCCATCTTTTCAAGTTTTGTTCCGAGAGAGCACCATAGTTTGTAGAATAGTTTTACAACTGCAAAAAATATGAAGTAAATCAACATTAATCAGAGGGCAAAAGGGACAGGATAATGTTTTCTTATAACCACATTTGTTTAGAACAGCAGGGATATGGTATGAGTTATTATTTATCATGAGCTGTGTATATATTAGATTCTTAAATGGGGTTAAGTTTAGTGTAGTTTGTATAGCATCATACTTTTGCTCCATTGAAATATTCTTGTCAATGTCTTCCCAATATTTGGAATAAAGGAGTGAAGATTGAAATTTAATTTCTGATATTAGTTTATAAACAGGGAGATCATTTTGGTTTTATAGGACAAGATTTTAATAATTAACAGGGTTGTTTTAATCTCTTGTTCTTCTATTTTGGTATTTGAGTGTTTTGTTTTTATTAATGATTCAAGTTGTCTAAGTAAGGGGTCACATTTACCTGATGCGCCTAGGGGGGATCTTAGTTCTTCCATATTCAAATTATTAAGATGGTGTAACTTCCAGACTGTAACATTTTTGATTTGTAGATATTTGTTGAGATCTATCATTTTATTGCTGATTTTCAAGTTAGGGTCAAGATGTATGGGCTGTAGAAATTCAAGTGTGTTTTCAAGATGTAGGGATGTAATTAAGTTTTGAAAAATAATTATCTTGTTTTTAATTGCAGGATGGATTTTGGTTATGAGGTTATTTTTCAGTTGTATGTAGGGTATGGCCATGGGATTAAAGTGGAGAGAACATAATTGATTATACCAACACAAGATAAACAATTTACAGATAGCAACATTGATGCATCTCTATTGTTGTCTATTGGAATATTTGTTATGTTCCCATACGATTTATGTTGTCATAGTTTGTGAAACACAGGTAAAGAAAAATGACTGATGGAAACCAATTCTGTTAGGTTATAAATGGTTTTATGTAACAGACAGTCTAACAAAAAATTACATGGTGGTGTTATGATTGTGATTAAAGATTATGATTACTACATGTTCATTGTTAACACCAATACTGTAGATTGTATAACTGTGATAATTAAGACAGCCCTGGAACATATAAGACTGGTGGAGTGTATAGACCATAAACGTCAAGTGCTGATGACCTAGAGGAATTTATGCATTTCTTGCATGAAACACAGGAGGGAAGAATAATTGTGGCTGGGAACTTAAATTTAGTAAAAACAGACTGGAATAATATTGAATCAACAACATCAGTAAAGAAATTACAACATATGATCAGGAACAACAGTTGTTGCATATTGTAAAAAAAGCCAAATAGGGAACTGAACGTGCTAGACATTGTTTGTATTCTTAAAAAAATACTGTTGCTTTATGTCCAGTTTTACCAGCATTGATGTACAGTAATTGTGGGTTATAACAGTTAATTTGTTGCTTGATAATGCTGCCAAACTGAAATCTAAACCAATGCACAGAAGATTAATAACAGATTATATGGAAGAAAAACAATCACCATGTAAAATCAATTGGAGTGATGTGTTCAGTGGAAAACTGCAAAAGAAATATGGAAAATTTTGAAAATGAAATTGTATGCAAAAAAATGAAAACAATGTTTAAGATCAGGATGTAGGCACACAACATCAAGAGGATGTATTTCCATAAGAACAATATACTTGATTAAGGTCAGAGACAAAAATATAAGAAATGGAAAAGAGGTTGAACTACAACTTTGAAAGCTGAAATAAACAAGCTGGAGAAACAAATTAAGTATAGTGTAAGACAAGATCAAGAAACATTTGAAGAAAATGTATATATAAAGATATTAAGCATAATAGGAAACCATTTTATAGC
The DNA here is from genome assembly GCF_019279795.1 of Protopterus annectens. Classification (NCBI taxonomy): domain Eukaryota; kingdom Metazoa; phylum Chordata; order Ceratodontiformes; family Protopteridae; genus Protopterus; species Protopterus annectens. The sequence continues at coordinate 724,025,261 of NC_056744.1, forward strand.
TACATAAGATGTGGTAGGAGTAAAGACACACAAATTGATAAGCTGTGTATAAATTCTAACATTTATTCTCAGATACAACAGATCATTGATATATTTATAACATCTTATGCAAAGCACTTTGGTTCCACAAATTGGGTGATAAACTGTCCTGACATCCAGGCCACCTCAGATACTCTAATCAAATTAGATTATATTGAAAAAGAACTATGCAAATTGGATCCAAACAAAGCACAGAGAAGAGACATGAGAGCACTATGGCATGAACTTATGATTCCATTGCATCTGTTATTTATTTATTAGATTTATAAATATGGGGAGATTCCTCATGGTTGGAGAATTAGACTTAGTAAACCTGTCTTTATGGAAAAGGGAAGTAGGACAAACCCAAAGTAATACAGACCCATAAGTTTACTTTCATTTGTTGAAAAATAATGGAAAGGGTTTTACTGGATAAAGTATTTTTAGAAATGGAAAGGTTGGGACTTGAAACCATATATCAGAATCCATGTGTTGAAAATAGGTCTATTACTACCTGTAACATGCTGTTTACAATATAACAGCTATAAATAAAAAAAATATGCTGTGATGTAATTTACATAGATTTTGCTTCAGTATTTGATAGGGTTGCACACAAAACACTTATGAAAAAATTAGAACAATTAGTTATTGATGTACTTTTGATAAAATGGATAGCTGCATAGGTTACAAATATGATGTGGCAAGTATCAAGCAGCAATTGGACAGGTGAAATTCACGGTTAAAATCAGGGTGTCCCACAGGGCTCTACCATAGGCCCATACTTGTTGAGATATTTCAGATCTTTTTTATGTGAGCTGTTTTCCAGTCTGTATGCAGATGACTTGAAAATGGGTAAACTGATTACATGTGTTACAAATAGGACATGTCTGCAAAAGAACTTGGCTAAAGTGACCATTAGGGCACAGGAGAATAATATGCTGATAAATACATCAAAAACTAAGCATATGAGATTTGGGAGACATAAAGTGAAAGGTGAATACTTAATACAGTACACAGTGATTGAAACTGTTGATTAACGTAAGGACCTGTGTATATGGGTAGATCCAGCTTTGAGTTTTTCTAATCATATCAACCAACTGGTTAATGATAGTTATAGAACTATAGTCTGTATAAAAAAATTTATAAGGTCTAGGAAATCAGAAATTATAAACTGATTGGTAGTTATATTAGACCTAAACGAGTATGGAATGACAATATGGAAACATTGTAAGAAAACAGACATGAGTAAACTGCAAAGAGTACAATGGAAATATACCAAGAGCATCCATGGATGTGAAAATTTAAGCTGTTATGAAAGACTAAAATATCTGAACTTGTACAGTTTCTCATATAGATATTTAGGAGCAGACCTTTTTCAGGTATGTAGGGCATTTAGAGACAACTACCTCAATGAATGCATTGGATTATCTAATTGTAGTAGAAAATCACCAGACAACCTATGTAGAAGATTATTTATGAATGAGAAATGTACTAACTGGTGCTCTGAGAGAGTAGCTGATGTATGGAATAGACTACCAAATTACATTAAAGCAAGTACTAGCTAGATATTTTTTAAGAACAGCCTGGGCACTTATTTTGGGAACAACTGTTTTGGTATATTGGCAGGCTAGAAGGGCATTATTGCCCATGCTTGAAATATTTGTATGTATGGATGTATTGGTCAAGTGCATATTTGGTCAACCATTTATGATAGACTAAACAGCTTGTTGACAGGTGCTGGAGAATGAAAAATTCCCATGATTGGTGATATGTCCTTACCCCATGTTTTTTGTGATCTTGGAGTTAGTATGTATAGGTTCATAGGTTCATAGGTTCATACTAGGCTATCTGCCCGAGGGCATTTACAAGCCTAGCCCATAGTTTTGTGGCTTACGCCACCCCTTTAGTATGGGGAACTATACCCATTATTTTGCTGTGCCTCTGTCGAGCAGTGACACTGAGGTAATCCCTGGGGTATATCTGCGATCTCCCATCCATTGGTCAAGATTTCTCTTGAACAAGGCCAGCGAGGTGCTCTGCCTCACATATACCGGGATTTTATTCCACAGCATAGGAGTCTTTGGGTGATGAATCTATCCCTCCAGCACATCCTATTAATAGCCATGTCGAGGTTTAAGTCTCCCGCCCTTGTGGCTCTGATGGATCTAGATTTTTTGAGATGAAGCATATTCATCAAATCTGGGTTTGACATGGCCTTGTATGTTAGGCAAAGGTCACCTCTGAGCAAGCGGTGGCGACTGAATAGAGCTGGAGTTCTTTCAGTCGGGCAGCATAGGACAGATGTTTGAGACCCTTTATCCTTTTGGTGAGGAACTTTTGTGGCCTCTCCAGCTGCTACAAGTGTCGGGTCAGATGCATTCCGAATGGGGCATTGTACTCAATCATTGGTCTGATGAGTGATGAGTATAGGGAGACTATGACCTCCCTTGATCTAGATGAGAATCCCTTCATGATAAGGTGGGCAATGTAGAAGGTCTTCCTAACTACTTTAGCTACATGGGTGTCGAATGACAGACTACTATCAACCTGGGTCCCCAGGTCCCTGATAACTTCTTCTGTGCTCAGTGGATTGCCACCTATTTGGTAGCTAGGGGTAACCTTGTTTTTCCCGAAGGGTATGACTATGCATTTTTTGGCATTTAACTTTAGGCCATGGCTCTGGCACCAGTTATCCGTTTCTGTGAGACCCTTCTGAAGGATATCTGTGTCAGATGTGTTTTCTACTATGGCGCCCAGTTTGCAGTCATCTGCAAACTTTGTCAGCCATAACCCTCCTGTGTTTGCTTGTACTTCGGAAAAGTAGATGCCAAACAAGAGTGGGCCCAGGACTGAGCCCTGTTATACACCACTTGTGACAGGCTTTGAGTCTGACATGGTGCCAGCAACTCTGACCCTGTGGGTTCTGTCACTCAGCCAGTTTGCAACCCATCTTGTGATGTATGGGTTAACATTTAAGCTGATGAGTTTTTCAATGATACCCGAGTGGGGTATTGTATCGAAGGCCTTCGCCAGATCGAGGTAGGCTGTATGGACTGCCTTTCCCTCATCAATGGCTTTGGTGACTGTTTCGAAAAAGTCAACCAAGTTTAGAAGGCATGATCTGCCTTTGACAAAGCCAAACTGGGATGGATCCAAAGTCTGCAAATTCCCTATGTCTTTATTTATGAGGTCCATTATGATCCTCTCCATGGCTTTGCAGATAAGGCTTGTCAAGCTAATGGGCCGGTAATTTCCAGGGTCGGTGGAGGCACCGCCTTTGTGAAGTGGGACCACAGTTGCAGTGCGCCACTCCCTGGGTACATATTCAGAGGTAAGACTATGATTAAACAGCTGTCCTAGCTGTGGGTTTAATTCCTTGTTGAGTTCGTGGAGCACACAGCCGGGGACACCATCAGGTCCCATGGATGCTCCGTTTTTTGTTTTCGAGAGAGAAGTTCTCACTTGGGCGTTGGAGATGTTAGGGGGGCTGCAATCGCTTGGTATAGATATCTCTCCTTTTGGGGGGGGGGAGAAGTTTGCACTGAACCTGTCAGCCAGTATGTTGGCAATGTCTGTAGGATCAGTAATCTTCACATCATTTTGAACTAGTTCTGAGCATATCTGGGAGTTTCCTCCCAGGTTTCTAACATAGCTAAAGAAGACCTTATGATTGTCTTTTGAGTCTTTAGCTATTTTTCTCTCAAAATTTGCTTTGGATGATTTTATGAGAGCTCTTAGTGTTTTACTTATAGTGATCAAGGGTGTCTTACCTTTTAAGGATTTTACTCTATCTTGTAGTAGCTTCCTCCTTTTGTTGTAGAGTTTGTTTATGGCTGGGGTCCACCAGACTGGACGCTTGCCTTTGGTACAAAGAGTCTTTGTTTTGCTTGGGATTGCCTTATCCATGCAGTCCTGCAGGTGCTGGTAGAAGGCATTTGTAAGTGATTCAGCGGCTTGAGTACTGTTTTCCGCCGGCTCGGGGGCCTTAAAGGAGACCACACTAGTCTTTAGAAGTGTGAAGTCGGCTTTCGAGAAGTTCTTTACTGTGGTCTTTTTTATTTCAGGTGGGGGTGGGATGAGGACCTCCAGCGAGATTAGTTTGTGATCTGATCTCACCAGTGAGGGGTATACTTCCGGTGTTGAACATTGTGCTCCCATGTTCGTGATGATGAGATCAAGTATGTTTTCTCCTCTTGTGAGGATGGTGACTAGTTGTTCCATGGCATTTGAGTTTATGAATTCCAGGAACTTTTGGGCTAGGGTGTTTGGGCTTGAGTAGTGTTCCCAGTTTATATTAGGGTAATTGAAGTCACCTAGTATGATGGTGTTTGGTGATACATTTATCCCTCTAGTGTTTTCAGGAAGGCCATGTGAGGTTCCTGAGTTTGTGAGGGTGGCCTGTAACATGCTACAATTTGCAGAGCAGTCTTGCCTATGGTTAATTGCACCTGGATGGTCTCCGATGCATCATGCGTTGCCACCAGTCTTGAGGTGTGGGTGTCCTTGATGAATATGGATACCCCCCCTCCTTTCTTGGTATTGTCCGGATTTTGGGGCCAGAACACATGATAAGAGGTAAAACCTGATAGTGCTGGGGTGCTCTCAGGAGCCTTGAACCAGGTTTCTGTCACTGCACAGACATCGATGTTCTCCATACTGAGAAGGGCCTCGAGTGCGTGCATTTTGAGATTTAGACTTCTGGCATTGAGCAGCATTACCCATAGTTTTTTTCCTTTTTTGTGTTCTAGGGTGGTAGGTTTAGAATTTGAGCCTTGCCTAAAAAGGCACTATGGGGTGGGAGAGAGCCTTTGCCAATATCCGAATCCCAGGGTGACAGGTGCAAGCCGTCCCTTGCGAAGCAGCGTGGCTTGTCCAGCATGTCATCCCAGGCAGACAGACATTGGATCCCCTTTGAATGACACCAGAGTTTAAGCCAATTGTTAAAGCTGATCATCTTATCTCTGTATTGTGGCATCATTCTTGGTGAAGGTAGGATACTGCTCAAGGTCAGGGTCATACCTGCCTGGGCTACATAATCAGAGAGCTCCTCAATGTCTCTTTTCATGTAGTCCAAGGAGGTACGCCTCAGGTCGTTTACACCAGTGTGGACAATGACTGAGTCGTATTTGTACCTGCTGTTGAGAGACCTGAGTGCTTGCGTTATGTGGCGGATTCTAGCGCCCGACAGGCAGCTTACTGTGACCTTCTCCTTACTCAGTCTGGTGAGCGGGACGTCAGTGTGTCTGACTATGGAGTCACCAATGACTAGTGTGTCTGGCATTGTGTTTGGCCTTAAGGGCTGTGACTGTTTGACACTCTGACTGTGAGGTCTATGTGTTGCAGGTGTTGTGTTCTGAGGTGGTGGTTGTTTGGGTGTCTGCTTTGGTGGCCTCTGCTGTTTTGGTAGATTTTTGATCAGAGCCGAGTATGTCTTTGTGTGTTTATGTGTATGATTTGAGGTTGTGATGGTACTATGTGAGACTGGGTCTATAGTGTGTGTGGTAACCTTCTCCTCCTGACTGGTCTTGCCAGTCCTATGTTGAGAGAGCTCAGCCTCCAGTTTGGCCGTATAGTTGCATCTCTCGCATGTATTTGTGTTTTGTGGGAGGAGGAGAGGGTTGTCTGTGTACATGAGGCAATTGTAACATTGCCTCAATATTCCCAGGTTCACCAGCTGAGCAGGAGAGGACACTGGCAACTGATCCCTCGACATGCTAGAAGGACTAGACAAAAAACGTTAAAAGAGATTCAGGCGGACGTGGGTGACCGAGAAAATGGGGGTTTGCCTTTTTGGGGTGCTATCTATAAGAGTGCCGTATCAAGGTAATAAGTACTGTAGGAGCAAGTGCTAGATTTAACAGATAGAGAAAAGTCTACTTGGAGTCAAGTAGAGATGATCTTTTTAGGTATTAGAGAAAGTGCTAGTAACAGGGATGCTTAAAGGTAAGATTGAAAAGAATGCACTCTGCAGTGTGCACTAGAGAAGTTAGATATGAAAGTAGGTAACTTGAGTTTTACCTGTTTAAAAAGTTAAGGTTTAGTGGAGAGTTACTACTTTTAAAACAGCAAGATGGACTGAAAGGGTGGTTACTTTTGTATTTTGGTACTATGAAATACTGTAGGATGGCCAATAAATTTAAATAATTGAAGGGGTGGGATTTCAAAAGTGATGGTTTTGTGATTACTCACATAAGCCAGTGAAAGTAGAGAGAAATGAGATATATGGTCAGATTAACATAAGAGGCGGGCAACTAGAAAGACAGTGGTATTTAACAAGACAACTTAAATGGGTGGGAGGGAGGGAAAAATTCTGCCTGACTCAGAACAGAGAGAGCTGTGGTCTCTTTTGAAGTTTTAATATGCTGTTAAAACAGAATGCAAGCAAAACACAAGGTAAAGAAAACAAACTACAGTATTCAAAATATAGAAAGGCAATACAGAAATACAAAAAATAACAGCAAACTAACCTTTCCTTCACAGCAAAGTGTAGCAGAGTCTGGATGAGCCTTTCTGGTAAAGCTCTGAAATGTTTTAGTTTACTCCTTAAATAGAAATTTACTTAGTAGGGGGTATGGGGTGCAGAAGGGGCAACCCCCTGCAAAAAATTATGTTTTATTTGTTTGTTTGTCTATTTGTCATTTTTTTTTTTGCATGTGCCAAGGCTGTTTTTCAGTGCATGAGTAGTTGCTTGTTGATGTACATGTTTTAGATTTAAAGATGTTGATATTTAGCGTGCCAATGATGGGTGTATTTGATGTATACAAATATACCCATATGTATATATAGATAGACACACACACACATAGATATATATGTCTGGAATGCTTTCATTTTAGCATGTTCATATTCATCATAAAATTGACACTCTTCTTCTGAGGGGACTGTGGAAATGGACAGTCCTGGTGTGCCCTCTCTCTCTAGGACAGGCATAGCCACCCTCCCTATGCTAGCTCCAATTGATGCATGAACAATTATTAAAAGTGAGTCTCCCTGGACATAGTCAAAGCTTTTATCCTTCTATACCAACAGAGAGGACAAATATACAAGCCTTCTAGTAATTATTTGTAGTGAAGTTAACACTGTTTTCTTTAATGGCTAAGTGTCACATCCATGCACAATTGTCAAGACAAATCATTATACATAGTTCATCTTAATAGTTTTAGGAAATAATAAAGTCTTGTCATGGATGTTTTCCAGTGGGTATAGTAATCACAACACCTTTTACATCTTTCACACTATAAGGATCTAGGCAGTACAAGAATGTTTTTTTTCTAGTCTGCCTCACTTGTCTCGATAACACGGTATGTCCTTTCCTGCGAACTATATTCTCAGAATGCCTTTTTTGGTCTAACGTTTGTACTAATTTGCTCATTGGAACATCTGTCTCACCTTACCATCCATTATGCTGCTGGTTGTAGAGGAGTTTAATAACAAACCTGCTTAAATGGCTCTCTGGTAGAGAACATTGCACTGGTTAGTTGGGTAGTATTCCGATATCCTCTGAGTGCTGCATGTAGCTGCCTGCTGTTTCCAGGTAACTCTTAAGATTTCTTCTCCTTATGGATTTCCCAATAGTACTCATGAATCTTTTTGCCATTCTGCTAGCAAGAGTTCATTAAGGTTCAGTCTTTTGATGGTAAATTCTAGAATTTTCACAGACTTAAAGAACTGAATGTTATTGAATGGTGGGCCATTACCAAAATTTACAATATCCTGCATCTTAAATACAGAGAATATATTGTCCAGAACTGAAATGGCTGCATTTGTCTATTTAGTTTGAACTAATTTAATTACTTTTAGTCTACAGTATTCATCTATACATGTAAAAAGATACTGCTATTTATGAGACCATAAAAAAATCAGTTCATGGGGCTTTTGGTAACTCTTAACATCTGCAGTGGAATGATGGACTTTCTGTCAGGTGTTTGCCAGACTAAAGCAGTCATGCAGCATCTTTTAATAATTTTTCTCATTTCAGGGAACAAGATTTTTCCATCACTATAGTTTTGGGGCTTTTGTCTTCATGGCTCTTAAATGTGCCTTGTGAGTGATACCTATATATTTTTAGAGTGAATACTTACATATTTTATTTATTTTTATTTTACATTTGTTAACCAGGAAAGTCTGACTGGATACAGGTCCATTTTCAACGGAAGCCCGGGGAGAAAAGCTCCAAATGTACAAAAACAAGTGTAAATACAGTGAAATTATTACAGTGAGTTATCACAAAACTGAGATTTGTTTAACGATATGTACACACAGGTACGCGTTTTTCTCACATACACACAGCAAAGGTTGGAAGCAAGTAGCTGAGAAAGAAATAGTTAAATATTTCATCTGAAAAAGGAAAACACATATATTAAAGGTGGTATATATTATATTATAAAATATACACATATATAACTAACTGTGATGGTAAGTGGAATGAAACTGTTAAAGTGTGTGTTTGTGTGTGTGTGTGTGTGTGTGTGTGTGTGTGTGTGTGTGTGTGTGTGTATATGGATCTAGGACATTTCACCGAAAGTATATTTCACTGAAAGTCAAATAACCGAACACAAATCACCGAAAGCACAATTCACCGAAAACACAATTCACCTAAACACATTTCAACGAAAGTTGTATATGGCCTTGTCTCCACTGTAGTGCAACCCTGGAGTTAGTATATATAGTAGGGGTGTGGGGGGGCATAGCCCCCCACATATTTTAAGTATATATCATGTCTGGATAAGAGTAATATATTGCAATTGCAACTATGCATGTATATAGTTCAAAACATTTAAAATATGCCCCCCACACCCCCCCCCTCTACTATATATACTAACTCCAGGGTCGCACTACAGTGGGGACACTGCCATATACAACTTTCAGTGAAATGTGTTTTGGTGAATTGTGTTTTCGGTGAATTGAGCTTTCGGTGAAAAGTGCACACTAATTTGACTTTCGGTGAAATGTGCTTTTGGTGAAATGTCCTAGATATATATATATATAGAGAGAGAGAGAGAGAGAGAGAGATATCTACTTTCATTCACTGAAAACACATTTCACTGAATTTCAATTCACCCACAACAAATCGCTGAAAGCTCAAATCACTGAAAACTCATTTCACTAAATGTAAGTACTGTTGGACACATAAAACATATATGCCCTTTTCCCCACTATAGTGCAATCCTGGAGTTAGTATATATAGTTATGGGGGTTGTGGGAGGCACAGCCCCCCACATTGGGGGTTGTGGATGGCATAGCGCCCCACCTAGTTTGCTTTTATATTTATGAATCTCATTTCACTGAAAGCTAACAATATAAAACCCAAAGTAGGTAGGAGGCTATGCCCCCCACACCCCCCAGTGTGGAGGGCTGTGCCTCCACACACCCTTAACTATATATACTAACTCCAGGATCGCACTACAGTGGGGAAAAGGACACATGCATTTTATTTGCCCAACAGTACTTGCATTCAGTGAAATGTTATTCAGTGAAATGAGTTTTCAGTGATTTGAACTTTCAGCGATTTGGTATGGGTGAATTGAAATTCAGTGAAATGTGTTTTCAGTGAATGAAAGTATGCTTGAGTGGTCTCTCTGTCTTGCTAACATAAACACTAGTTTGTCCTAACTAGGAGGAGATGGACAAACTAGTGTGGTTCATAAGGATGTTCACATGAGTTGTATTATGACCTTTTCCATGGATGCCAATGAAATCTGGCACATTCTTAACAAGAATTGGGCAATTCTCCTAGATGATTCTAATATAAGGAAAAAAGTAGGGACCAATCCACACACAGTATATAGGAGGGGTCTTAACCTCAAAACTATACTGGAAAAGAGAACTTGTATAACCCGGCCAAATCATGCTATGAGGAAATGTGGCAGATGCCAACAGTGTCAATACATCATGACATGTAGCAGGCTCATGCTTAAATACAGAGTTTATTTCATCACTAATGGATATAATTGTGACACAGCTGGAGTAGTATGCATAGCTTTATGCCAGCTGAGTCCAAGTTTTTATGTTGGTAAGACAGAGAAATCTTTCAAGCAGAGGATATACGAACATCAGTAACACATAACTAAGAGGACCACTACAAATGCATTAGCAAGGCACATTTTGGAATTTCTATCACATAATTTTAAATATGTGATAGCTGAATGTGTAGTCAAAATCATAAGGGGAGGCCCCTGGCAACTTATGTTAGAAGAAAAGGAGTTAATTTGGCAAATTAGAACAAATGCATAAACATATCCAGGGCTCAATGAGTATAGTTCTATAAAATGCATCCTTAAGTTAAAAGCTTTAGAAAGATAAAATAAAATGGTTTGAATGCCAACATAGAATAGCTACACATACATATTAATATGGTTTCAATTTAGATTTGTTGCTGATAAAATCTTTAAGTGTAATTGAATGTATTGATGTAATAACTAGTGCTGTATAAAAGATAGTTTTTAATAAGTAATTGTTTCATGAAAGGATTTTTTGAGTATTTTGGTACAATGAATTTACACTATCTGAGTGAATTTATATTATTAATGTGATTTTTGTCCATTTAGTTTTATATGTCACTTTTTATATTTTATATATAGTGACATGTAACTTTAAATAATTGATGTGTGGTAATTTATTAATTGGTAAATAAGCACAGCACCTTGGGTTAATTATTTGTCTGATGAAGTGCAGGCACTTGCTTGCACGAAAGTGCTCACACTAATAAACGGTTGGAATTCGGTTTTACAGCTCGCTCTTCTTTTTTGTTTTCCTTTTTGTTCTCAAGATCGTCAACAGGGCAGAGAAATGCAGCATGTCTGTAAATGGCAACTTTTGACATTAACATCGAAAATGGACTTTCGATGGTATGGGTCGATCATCTTACCTCATTAATATTCATGAGGCGATGAAATGCGTCGAGGGTATCAACGTTCACAGTTGTGAATTCCTCGATTTTGATAGCAAATATATATATATATATATATATATATATATATATATATATATATATATATATATATATGTAACATAACCATTGCCATGTTAAGACTGATGTATAATGCCACCATTTTAAAACTGTACATAACCCATAATGCATTGCAGTTTCAAAGCCAGAGCCAGCTGAATGTGAGATACCGAAGTGTTAATATTATTTATGTTGAGCAGCCATGTGGTTACAATAAAAGTTACCTGTTTGCTAAAATTAATGGTGTATCCTGACATCCCTAACATTCTAACTTGACCTATGAATATTGATGGGTAATCATTTTGGTGCATGCTCTGACATAGTATCAGAAATGGGATTTTCTCAATGAACGAAAAATGGAATGAAGTCTCACCATCTCTGAGACTGTATCACACTGCTTTAACTGAATCTACAAGCAAAGAGTTGAATCCACTATTGATAAGTCAGTTTACCATGCAAAGGTCTTGTATTACTGAATTTTTATTTTTTTCTCAGGAAACCAAATTTCTTCAGTCATGCTGAAGTTTAATGCTTGCACTCAAAAAAATGGTTTGCCATTTGATTGATCTGCTTAGAGACAGAAATTCCTGTAATTTTGAGTGGCTACCAAACTGAATAAAGAAACAAAGAAGATCCAGGTAAATACTCAATTGTATGCTATGGAGTATGAATTGGAGGTTATATACCAGTTCTTTTTAATACACAGAGGGCCAGAGAGTTACATATGATTCAGTGATTATCAAACTCCATAAACATTTTGTGACAAAAATAAATATAATACACAAAAGGGCATGTTTTCACAGGTTTATACAAGGAAAGGGAGAATGTGTTCAAACTTTTGTGAAACAGCGGTATAAACTGGCAGAAAATTGTGGGTTTCTTGACAAAATAAGATACTTAAATAAGAGGCAAAAATATGATTGGGCTGGATGATGTGGAAGTTCCTCAGAAGTTACAGCTTGAAGTTAATCTGACTTTAGAAAAAACAATACAAATCAACAGAGAGACAGAATTAGTTAAAAGGCAACATGCTAATTCAGACATGGCAAATGATATATTTCAGATAAAATGCAAAGTTAATGACAAATTTCTTAAAAAGCACAATTTTGGCCAAACGAAAAAAGAATTGTGAAGCAAAGTAAAATACAAGCCAATTAAATGTATGAGATGTGACTGTTTCCATAGTGAGTCAGAACAGTGTGCTGCACATGGAAGAAGTTGTAAGAGATACAAGATGCTGGGCCATTTTGATATTGTTTGTAAGACAAAACTAATTAAAGAGGTTGCCTCTGAAAATGAAACAAAAAATAATGTATAGAAAGCATTTTTCCTTGGGTTCAGTTACTGCTGTCTCTAATGTAGAAGTAGACTAGCTAGTTAAAATTCCTATTCATGAACTTCAAAACTGATACTGGGGTCATTGTTACTGTGATATCACATGTTATATATAGAACTTTCATGAAGCATCTGCAGTTGCATGAAGCAGAGACTGATATTCATTGGTCATTTGACTAAAGTTGCCAAATGCGCATGGGTAGTTACCGGTGATAAGTGGATTGAGGACCTGGTCTACTCTGACCTATACCAGGGACACATGCTAACGGTGGGAGGGGTACCCCTACTGGCCAGAATGTTCCTGACATAAAGCCCATCAGCTCTGAGTCCATAAGCTACTGACCAGCCGGTGTGTAGTTGCCCAGTGTGGGTTACCTGGGATAACCCTGTTGAGCAAAAGTTGGACATAAACCAATCAACCTGCCAAATGTGAACTGAGAATTGCTACACTTAATTTAGGTTCATTGACAGGATGCAGCTTGGAAGTGGATGACATGATGATACGGAGGAGGCTGGACATCCTTTGTATCCAAGAGACAAGATAGAAGGGCAGTGCAGTGAAGCCACTTGGCTTGGGATCCAGAGTCTACTACTAAGGAAGAGGACAGGCTAGAAATGCTATGTGAATGATGGGGAGATAGAGCCTTCAGAAAGCAGTGAGGGATTTCATCAGAATTAGTGACAGACTCATGGCAATCAGACTCCAGTGTAATGATAGGGCAGTATTCATAATCTCAGCCTATGCCCCACAACAGGGTTGTGATAGTGAGGAAAAGAGTGCATTCAGACAGCAATTGCGGGGGTCTACTAGATAAAGCATGAGAACATGAATTGGTGTTGATAATGGGTGACTAGAATGCATATCTTGTGACAGACAGAACAGGATATGAGGACTGCCTGGGTCCACATGGGCGGGGCAACAGGAATAAAGAAGGAGAGGATATTCTAGACCTCTGTCTGGGAATTGGCTTGATAGTAGTCAACACATGGTTCAGAAAGAATGACAGTCACAAGATCACATATAAGGGTGGCCAACATTCCTCCTAGTAAGGAAAGACCACTGGGGTAGAATCAATGATTGCAAAGTCATCCCCAGTAAAACTGTTGGCCCACAGCATAAACCACTGGTTGCCACAATCAGCTGCAAGCAATGGTCACAGAAGGCTCTAAGGTTAACAGAGGCAAGGTGGAAGACCTGGAAGATGACTGGAGAGAAAGTACAACAGTTCAAGGAATTACTCAGGGGTCTAGCACTGCAAGAAGAAAAGGAAATAGGTGGAGTTGAAGAAGAATGGGAGCTCCTCAAAACAACATGTGTGAGAACTACAGAACTGATATGTGCCTGAGCCAGTATGGAAATAAGGTACATAAAGAAAGCTGGTGGTGAAATGCAGAAGTCCAGGAAGTCCTCAAAAGAAAGAAGGAGTGCAGTAAAAAGTGGTAGATAAAAAGACCGACCAGCTTCTGGAATGTGACTCAGAAGGTGACATAAAGAAACTATATTAAGCTGCAAGGCAAAGACAGAAAGATAAAGAAGATAGTCAGACACCTTTCATAAGGAATGCCAGCAACAACCTGCTCACCAGTCCACAGGACATCAAAGGCAGATGGAAGGAGTATTTCCAGCAGATTCTGAATAAGGAAAACTGCACAGAAGCTATACTGCCACAGAAACAGCCTACAATAAGAGAAAAAGAGGAGCCCACCCTAGAAGTAAGAGTAGCAGTAGCAGATGAGGCCACAACAGATATGATAAAGGTGATTTGTTAGATTTGTATGCATAGACACTCAAGTTGCCTGCTATCAGTTTGGAACCTCTATATGTGTAGGTAAAGTAGTTTGCAAACACAGTAGTTAATGGTACTGCCACATCACCTGTGTTGTGGCAGTACCATGCCAGGTGAGATAGGGGAGAAATGGCTTCTGAGGGTACTCATAGTAGTGTGGTGAGAAAGGCATATCCCAGATGACTGGAGAATAAGCATACTCATGCCAGTGTACAAGAACAAAGAGGACATCCACAACTGTGGGCAGTACAGAGGTATCAAACTCCTGTCACATTGCATGAAAGTTCTGGAGAGGGTGATTGAAAAATGGATATGTAGAGTTGTAGAATGTAAGATGGGAGACAAGCAGTTTGGATTCAGATCAGGATGCAGCACAACTGACCTGATGTTTGCAGTGAGACAGATAGTTGAGAAGAAGCAAGAGATGAGGACAGAGTCCAACTGGTCATTCCTAGACTTGGAGAAAGCATATGACAAGGGCAGCACTGCATGTTTTGAAGTCCCAGAAACAGTGGTAGAATTAGAGAAGGCCATGTACAAGGACCCAATGATCACGAATGAACAGTATTTGGTCTCTCAGAGGGGTTCCAAGTGGGAGTGGGTGTACACCAGGGTTCAGCTCTGAGTTAACTGCTGTTCATATTGGTGATGAACTACATTAGTAAACATGTTGGGGGGGGGGGGCAGATCAACAAAGCAGACAATGTGGCATTACAGGCTCTGAGCAAGAACGTCAGCAAAGGATAGGGGAATGGAATGCAGAACTGAAGGCATATGGGATGAAAGTAATCACAGATAAGACAGTGGTAATGGCAGAAAATTAGGGAAATCAGAAGAAAGTGAGAATTGAGATAGAAGGGAAGATATTGGAACAGGTTAATAGCTTCAAGTATCTTGGATGGGTGGTTGAGGAGAAGGGAAATCTGAATGAAGAGGTCAAGTCTAGAATCAGAGGGGCAGCAGCCAACTGGCATAGGTGTAGTCTATGACAGAAAAATGCCAAAGAAGCTGAAAAGTAAGGTATACAAGACAGAGCAGATGAGGAAACTAGAGGTGATAGAAATGAGGTGTCTGAGAAGGTTGGTAAGATGCACACTATAAGACAGATGAAGAAATGAGGATATAAGAGAAGAAACCAAAGTAGCTCCAATTGCAGAAAAGATCAAACAAAACAGATTACAGTGGTTTGGACACATGCGCAGAAAAGCAGAAGACAATCTGGTGAAGTAGATTTGGGACAGACAGAAAGAAGGTAAGAAGAAACAAGGTTGTCCAGCAAAGAAGTGGATAGATTGTGTGTGAGAAAAGATCTGTGACTGTCAGGCAGGAGCGTGGCATTGAATAGAGAGAGATGGCGATAGTTAACACGATACCCCAACCCCATGTAGAAAAATGGGAAAAAGGGGGCGATGATGATGAAGATGATGGCTGAGTATGAATATGTGTTTATTTAAAAAAAAGAAAACAACTCAATGATGTAGTTGTGAGTGAAAGGTTCATTATGCCTACATTAGAAGACTTAGCACCCATTCTTGTTAATATTCAGGTATTTTCTATGCTGGGTGCTTTCTGTGGGTCCTGGCAAACACCTTTAGACAAAGAAAGTCAAAAGCAGTCAACCTTCCAAAATGGGAAGGCAATGTTTCAAGAGGATGGTATTTGGTATAAACTCAACTCCTGAAACGTTTCTGCATAAAATTACTAATTTACTCAACATGCTAAATGGTGGGGGTGGTGTTATTATGGATGAAGTCCTGGTGTTTGATCTAGATAAATGGAATGCATGATTAGAGGTTAGAGACAGTGATACAAACTATTAACAATTCTTGTTTAAAGCTAAACCAAGATAAGTGCTACTTCAGTAAAACAGAGCTTCAGTACTTTGGCCGTAACATAAGTGCCAGTGGGGTCAGACCAGATATAAGCAAAGTCAAAGCAGTAGTTAAGTTAAAAATGCATCATGTGTGACTGAGTTAAGACAAGCTTTAGGCATGATTAACAGTTTGTTAAAGATGTGCCATTGTCATGGGGACATGCTCAAGCCAAAGAATTTAGTAGTAAAGTTAAAGAAATGTTGACAACATCTCCAGTGCTACCATACTGTGATGTCTCTAAACAGGCTGCAATGAGTGCAGATGCTTGAAGCTATGACGTAGGTGCAGAATTACTTTAAATGGATGGACAACTGACATGTCCTATTAATTATTGCTCTAGAATGCTAATTAAGGCTAAACAGAGATATTCACAATTTGAAAAAGAGTGCTTACAAGTGAGTGAACATGTGAGAAATTGTCCAAATACCTATTAGGACTTAAGACTTTCCATCTAAAAAATGACTATAAATTATTGGGTCCACTAATCAATTCATATGACTTAGGCAAAGTACCACCAAGGTGCCAAAGACTGTTAATGAGACTAAGGAGGTTTAATGCCTGCACTAGAAGATACAGCACCCAGTCTTGTTAATGTAGAGTTTATGTGCCTATCAAATAGCTGGTTGTCATTGTAGATCAGAATGTGTGTTGTACCCTTAAGATCCATTCCACTCCATGGGCATGTGCATATAAGTACTGAACACGTGTAAACAAGAGTGCCATTTTGAGTGAGCAGCCGGAATGAAAGCATCTATGCATGCAGCAGTCAGTCAGTTAATTAGTTCATTTAAGTTTAGTGCTCCAGTCATCCAGCCTGATGTGTTTGTGTGTAATAAACTACTTAAACGAACACCCAGGCCTCATCATCTTATTTGAATATACAAGACGAGTGACAGTCATAAGTGTGTTATCCATCTATCTTACACATGATCAAACCCATATTCAGTACGGAAGAAGACATTGCCTGCTATGGGCATAGCATAATGATGACAAGAACACTAACTAATAATAGCCTTGACAAGCTTAAGCAAGCTACCCAAACTGATAAAGAGTTATTGCCATTTTCATAGGTTCATAGGAGGTTTCTAGGTTAGTGGTCCTAGAGCCTTTACAAGCACAGCCATGTTAATCCCAAGTATCCCCATTTGTTCTTTTTTGGGTAGTTCACAGAATGAATTTATGAACAGAGTGGGTCTGTGAACAACACCGGCTACCCCTATTCGTGAGAGACATGGATGCTACCCTAGGGGCGAATTTGTGGTCTCCCATCCAATTATCTAGGTTGCTTTTAAATAAGGTCAGTGAGGAGCTCTGTTTTATGTGAATAGGGAGTCTATTCCAGAGAAGAGTCAGTCTCTGGGAGACATATCTGTCTCTTCAGCATGATCTGTTAATGTCACAAGCTAGGTTGAGATCCCTAGACCGAGTGACTCTTGAGCCATTTGACTTGTGGATGTGCAGCATTTCCATTAGGGCAGGGTTGGAGATTGCCCTATAGGCCAGGACAAGTCACTTTGCAGCAGCCTATAAGATATGGAGTAAAGTGACAGGGCATTCAGCCTGTCCGTGCAGGTCATGATTTGGACTCCCTGTATTTTCTTAGTGAGAAACCTCTGAGGTCTCTCCAGCTGTTGCAGATGTCTGGTGCAGTACATGCAAAATGATGCATTATACTCTTTTTGTAGTCTGATGAGGGTCGAATACAGTGGAGTTATAACATCCCTTGACTTGAATGCAATGCCCTTGCTTATGAGGTCTGCTATGTAGAAGGCTTTCCTTACCACTGTGGAAACTTGGTGGTCAAAGTTCAGATTGCTTTCAACCTGTGTTCCCAAGTCTCACACCACTGGGTTGGAGCTCAGGGGGTGCTGTCAATATTGTAATTTGTAGAGTATTTCATTTTTTAAAGGGAATAATATTGCATTTTTTGTATTTAGTTTTAGAACATGGCTTTGTCACAATTATTTGTTTGTGTTATCTCTTGTTGTAATATGCTGACATCACTGGGAGACTCAATGATTGCTCCCAGTTTGCAATCATTAGCAAACTTGGTAAGCCAAAGGCTGTCTACTTTGGCCTGGATTTCTGATAAATAGATGCCAAACAGTAAGGGGCCCAGCACAGACCCCTGTGGTACTCCACTGGTGATGGGTCTACTGGTGGAAGTGGAGTCACCAATTTTGACAAAGTGTGTTCTGTTGGTGAGCCAATTGGCTAACCATCTAGTAATGTAAGGGTTAATCCCTATCTTTGAGAGTTTCTCAACAATGCCAGAGTGGGGAATTGTGTCAAAAGCCTTGGCAAGGTTGAGATAGGCTGTGTGCACTGTCTTACCTTCGTCCATGGCTTTGGTGACATTCTCAAATAAGTCTATCCTGTTTAATCAGCATGATCTACTCTTAACAAAGCCAAACTGGGTTGGGTTACTTCCAACAAGACTGATTTGTGGTCTGACCTAACCAGGAAGGGCATCATGCATGGGAAAGTACAGTGGCCTCCATGTTGGTGAGTACTATGTCCAGAACATTAGAGCCCCTAGTGGGGGTACAGACTATCTTTTCCAGGACATTTGTGTTAACAAAGTCCAGGCACCTCTGTGTGAGTGTGTTTTTGCTTGTGTATGTCCCCCAGTCTATGGAAAGAAAGTTTAAATCTCCCATGACTAAGGTTTTGGGTTGTATGGTGAGGATTCCAGTAAATCAAGGTAGGTGGTGTGCTTACCCTGCCTCATGGTGAGAGCTCTATAGCTAACAATGATGTGATATGGAACTTTCCCAGTAGTTAATTGGACATGACGTAGTTTGAAAGAGTCATGCTGTTTGACCAGTCTAGAAGTGTATTTGGTTTTAAAGATGATGTATACGCCTCCTCCTTTGGTTCCTTCATACTCATTTTGAGATCTGAATGTGTGGAAGGCAGTGTAACCTTGTACAGCTGGGGTGCTCTCAGTGGCCTTGAACCATGTCTCGGTAACTGCACAGACGTCAGCATCCTTCAAGGTGAGGAGTGCCTCGAGGGAGTGCAGTTTCATGTTTAAACTCCTAGCATTGAGCAGCGCTACCCTGAGTTTGTCTCAATTAGATTTTTTTTACATTGGAAATGTTGTTGTTTTGACATTGCCTAAAAAAGGCACTATGGGGGAAGCAAGGGCCTTTGCCAGTATCTGAAAGCCTAGGGGGGCAGGTGCAGACCATCTCTAGCAAAGCAGAGACGTCTGTCTACCATATCATCCCAAGCTGACAGATACTGGATCCCCCTGGACTGACACTAGAAGCTAAGCCAATTGTTGAAGTTGATCATTTTTTTGTTTATATTGTGGCATCATCCTGGGTGAGGGTAGGATACTGCTTAAGGCTAGGGACATACCTGTCTGGGACACATAATCATAGATTTCCATTGTGTCTGTCTTGATACAGTTCAGAGAGGTACATCTCAAGTCATTTACTTCAACATGGACTATGACAGAGTCATAACGGTACTTGTTGTTGAGTGACTTGAGTGCATGCATGATTTGTCAGATCCTGACACCTGACAGGCAGCTGACCACAACCTTCTCCTTGTCCAATCTTGTGGGGGGGGTATCTGTGTGTCTCACTATGGAGTCACCTATGACCAATACATCTGATGTGTTTTGCTTATTTGTTGAGACATGGGTGTGTGTGTGTGTGTGTGTTGATATGTGTAGTGGTTTATTTATGCTTAGTGGTTATTGTGGGTGGTGTGTGGTTGGGAGGTCTGTTCTTTTGGTAGGTTTTTAGTGAGTACCTTTACATATATGGGTTAACTGGTTTATGTGTTGTGACCTTATTTTGTGTGAAAGGTGAAGTTTGTGTGAGAGGTGAAGCCTGTTTGCTGACAACCTATTTGAAGTCTAGTTTGTTTTTACATGAGAGAATTGCTACATGGTCTCAAGATGGCCATATCAATCCGACTGGCAGGAGAAATGATGGGAAACTGCCCATTAGTGGCAGGATTTTTCTGAATGTGGTAACTGGGAAGGAAGTGGGCTACCTGGACTTAGTCACAAACAGCAAAAATGAAGCAGCAATTCAATTCAGTGCAGTGCTGGCGTAAAATATACTTATCTTTCAGTTTTTTTCAGTGGATGCCTTGGATTTCAGTACAGATACACTCCAGAGCTCTGGCTAAAGTTGCCAAACTTTGAGCGGCTCTGGTAAACTGAGCACAAACCTGGGCAAATGCGAGGCTTGTACACAGGCAAATTTAAACAGTTTTAATACAACTACCAATGGGAAAACCCCAAACTGAGCCTTTCTCCAGCAATCCCCAACCCAAATGGGTCCTGGACTACACACTTCTGCCACAAGGGTCCTGGGAGGCCATCTTATGTAAGATGGCTGGTTTAAGAGCACAGTGATATAAAACAGTCTAGATTCACCAGGTCTGCATCTAGCCTATCCTATATAAGGCAATGAAACACAGTTTCAAAGTGCAGAGTAAAAAGCAATCACAAACAGCAAAAATGAAACAATAATTAAATACAGTTAACAAAGTGCAGTGCTGGCTTAAAATATACACATTTTTCAGTTTCTTTTCAGTGGATGCCTTGGAATTCAGTGCAAATGCACTCCAGACCTGTGGCTAAAATTTTAAGACTAATGTAGGGTGCTGTCCTTTAAGAATCTACATACACCATAATGCATTGTGATTTCTGAGCCATAGTCAGTTGTATGGGAGATGCTGAAGTGATAACATCATTTTTGTTGAGCTGTCATGTTGTTATGAGTAAATGTTACCTATTTGATTAAATGAATGGTGTATTCTGACATTTTTAATTCAATCTATGAATATCACTAGGTAACCGTTGGAGCATGGTTTGACCCTTACCTTGAACTGTACATCAAATTGCCATCAGTGAGAGTAATGACAATGTGAATTATTTTGTCTTGCCTGTGCCAAGTATTACTCACAAAGAAGCTTTTCACATGTTGCAATGCAGTTTTTTTTTCATTCGGTTTCTCTCTCTCTCTCTCTCTCTCTCTCTCTCTGTCAGTTAAAGTTTTTTTAACACAGCTCAGTCAGTAATCATATTTAATATGTAGACCATTTAGCCTATTGTGTCTGTCAGTAGTAACTGCTGTAGGTAAATGATCTGAGATGCACTCAGCTACATTCAATCTTCCTTTTTGTGTACTGAACTTTGTATTCATTCAGTGACTTGTCTAATGCTTGTTTTGCTCTCAGTTTTACTATTAACGGAGCCGATGGTTTATATAAAAGCTCAAGAATTTGTAGTAGGGTAACTTATTAAAGATAATCCAGAGAAAGACAATATTTGAAAAGTTTGTGCAGTTTTTTTATTCACTTATATTTCCAAATTTAAAGTATCCTATAGATGGCATTGCTCTGTTTCAGTTATAAGCACAGAAATCTGCACACCAGCCACAGCAAGGGAATAAAACAAAATGGATAAACATTGAAAATGCACATCTTGCAAGATACACTTCCACCATAAATTAATTTTTGACATAGGGTGGTACTTTTTAAATGAAAAGAAACAGCAGAAGTATGTAAAATGCTGGACATAGTGATGGTTTTGTTCTGAGTCTGTTGTGTGTGTATTCATTAATAATATTACCCTTTTGTTGTAGCACTACCTGCCTACTGTATAACTGTGAGCAAGTTACTTAAGCAGGCACTTGGAAATTTGGGCTAGGCTCTTTATTGGTCTCCTGGACTTCATACATAGTAACTATATATGCCTTAGAAAAAAAGCATTTTCAGTTTGACACTTTGCGTTGTAAAGGTGACTTCTGATTTGAATTTACTGTTTACTCCATTGACTGTAGATACGTATGTATAGCCTTCAGTGCTCATTTGTCTCATGAAATATGTCAGTTTCCTTGATATATATATTATGCAGATATACTTTTATTATTATGTTGTATTGTTTCATATTTTCTTCCAAAACTTATCTGGTTTTATTATTTTGCAAATTTGCACATTCTGGCAAAATTATTTAACTTTTATGAGTGTTATTTGTCTTTGCTCTGTGTTTTGTTCAGAAAAATACCACCACAATATATAAAAACAGATTGAAGTTGTTGAACAAAACATGAGTTCACAGATTTGACCTTATAATTACACTTTTTCATTAGAAAATGTTTCACTGGTCTGCTGTTAGCTTTTCAGTCCTGGCAGTGTTGGAGTTTCATTGTCTATTTCTCTTCATTCTTTTTGTCCAGGATTCCTGGACAAGCATCTAGCAAAGTCTAGTAGTATTTTTAATGTAGTGTCACATTTGGGTAATGCTTTTCATTTGCTTCGTTGAAGCATAGCTGTTGTTTTTAATTTTATCTCAATTTGTCTTCTTTAAGAATTTGTTTTTATTTCTTTTATTTGTATTTTGTTGACCAAGTTAGTCCCACTAGACCTCCGGACTATTATCAGGGAACACCTAAGGTGGGATTAATACTGACTAAGGGAACTTTGGCTAGGCACCTGAGAAATTCCCCTAATCTTTTAAAAAATGCTTGTGGGAATCTTTTAGATCCACTCGAGTAACCACCAACTCAAGTAGAAGGAGTCTTGGTTTAACAACTCATTCACAGGATGGCACACTCAGGAGTGGAGCTGCCCCCCCCCCCCACCCAATCCTGCAAATTTTCACTGTTGGAAGATGGAGCCAAACACCTGGTGTTGGAGCAGAGCCCACAGACTACTGATCTTGCAGCAGCAAATGTATTACTTGTTATGTCACTAAAATAAGTCATTGCCAGACTCACCTGCCTTGTATATGCATCTGTATTCTTAACTGTCCTCCTGAACTATCTTTCTGAATTTACATATATATGTATTTCAAATGGTATATTATTTGGCATAAAATTAATATATACAGCTTTTCTGTGCAACTAGTCTGAATTATTATGTTATTGCTTACATGTCTGCATTGTTTTGTTTGTGAATTGATCTGCACTTCACCTGGGCTGTGCCTGAAATTGGTCAGTATTAATCAGTGTACTACCCTGTTAAGCAAGTATAAAATAAATAAATACATAAATAAATTGAACCTCTTTTACTATTGTAAGGTAATTTGTTGGCCCTGCTAAAATTCTGTTTATTTAGTGCCTATTGCCTCTTAACAGAAGCAGTACTGATGCGTTTGTTCTCACATAATTTTAGTATTTAGTGCTACATTATAATTATTGAATCTTGCTAGCTAGCTTTTCTAGGAAATAACTAGACATTGTGGACCACATACAGCAATACATGATTATTAGATGTTTAGTTCAGAATCTGACTGATACTCTGTAATTATATGACTAGTATAGACAGATTCTCCCTGCGCACAGTTTAATATCCTTTCATTGAACTGCTATACTTATGAATAAAGCATCATTTCTTATCTGATGACAATAATCTTCTGGTATAAAAACTTATTTCACAAAGCCTACAACCATGGCACAGAAAAGATGAAGGCCTAACTGCAGCACAGATGATGCATGTTTAAATAAGCACCATGGATGCTGGTGGGGATTGCCCATGGGGGATGAGAGTTAGTGGCCGCTGTTGCCTCATTTGTACTAGTGGGTACAAGGTCCATTGAATGAAATATACTGTACAGTGTATTTTATTTATTTTTTATTTTATTGCCATTTTTCTGTCACATCTGTTAAATTAATTTATTTAAAAAAAGTAGAACAAACAAAAAACAACAATACCCATTCATAAAATGTAACAGTTCAGCTGCCTCCAGTAAGGAGAAGTAGTTTAATTCAGTCACTCTTGTTATAAACGGACTACAAAAACAGACCCTAATATTTCCACACAGATGTTATATCTGAACAAATCCACAGCAACCTTGGCCAGCACCAATAATTATTTATTCATAAAGCAATGATACACAAAATAAATTATATACATATACATATATGCATGTTTATCTTTAAAAACAAATTCGATATATATTCAAATAGTCTAACAAATCATCTCTCCAATGCTTTAAGTTTTAAAATACTACTAATTGAAACCTACCCATTCAAACCTGGCCAGCATATAGCATTCAAGCATAGCTGCCAGATCAGTTCATGTCTTTCTAATAGTAAAGACCACACTCCACCCCTTTCATTTAGCTGTAAAATTTCCAATACTATAAATTTAAAACAATGTCCATTATTTTCTGCACAGTGTTTAGACAGGGCATTTGTCTCTTTTTTTAAGTTTAATATCTCTCAAATGTTCATATATACGTGACTTAAGCTTCCTGTCAGTTTTACTTATGTAAAAACATGCACAACAACAGCATAAGGCACAATACACCACCGTGAACCCACAACACAGCAATGAGGAAATTGCAATTCCACAGGTAGCAAAAAGGCAACAGGAACCAATAAGATGTAAAATACAGAAATTTATTCCAGTACTTAGCACTTTCTTCTGATAGAGAAACAGACTTCTTCAGAGTATATAGACACATACAAACACAGGTTTATATAAGCCCATAAATTAAACATTATTTGTTATTTTTTGGCCTAGACTGTGATGTAAAAGATCTTAGAGGAGGGCCTTGGGAGGATATTTTGGAGCAACGAGAGTTGCTATGGCAACTTAGGTTAAATGCTAGCTCCCCCTGACTTAATGAGCATATTTCTATTGGAAATGTTTTAAACTTAAGTCTTATCAGGTTTAATATGATAACTTATATAATTGTACACATATTTTTGCATATAATATAATATATGTTCTTTATTGTATATATATATTTTTCCTTTTTTAATTTGTTTAAGGGTTTTTAACAATGTATAAGGATTTTTTTTGCACTTTAAATTTGAGTGTGTGTGAAGTCACATATTTAATTTATGGGCTTATATAAACCTGTGTTTGTATGTGTCTATATACTCTGAAGAAGTCTGTTTATCTATCAGATGAAAGCGCTAAGTACTGGAATAAATTTCTGTATTTTACATCTTATTGGTTCCTGTTGCTTTTTTGCTACCTGTGGAATTGGAATTTCTATAATACACCACCATCTCTGACAAACAAGAATATTTTGCTTGCAGTTTCACTTTATACCTCTCTAATTATTTCCTCCAAATACCTTGTTTCTTTTGCCAGTTTTCTCCAACAAGTTACTCTTGCCTAATGTTTGTATCCCTAATTGCAGTCAACCTGATAGGCAGAATCTCCTTTCTCCATTCTCATGTTGGCTTAGTTTTTAGAATACTTTCTGCTACTTTATGAATATAATATTCTGTATGGTTATTGTTAGTCTTCTTAAGGATCTGCATCTAAAATTCCCGTCTCTCTTTGTTTCTCGAGCTTTCCCCCTTTTTCATCATCATCCCTTTCCACTTTGAGTTATAGGCTTCTGCTTGTACTATGCATAGGAGCTTTAACTGTGAAGCTTTGAAATACCCCTTCAAATCGGGTAATCCCAGACTGCCTTGTTCTGTTGGAAGAATCAGCTTAACCCACTTGACGTTTGCTGTCTTACCCTCCCAAATAAAATTCTTCAGAGCTTTATTAATTGCTATCCACAACTTCTCATCTGGTTGATAAAAATATGCCTGACCTGTGTATAAAATTAAAGGGACTAAAAACATTTTAACTACTTATATCTTGCTGTCCATATCCATAAAACAGAGCATCCAATTTCTCAGTTTTTGTATTATCTTTTGTCTAGTCTTTTCCTATATATCCTTAGCTGTCACACCAGAATGTTTTTTTAATCTGTCCTCCTAAGAACTTTATTCTATCATGTTCCCATAAATATGGATATTGCTGAACCAGTTCGTGCATGGGTACATAATTTACAACTATTAACTTTCTTTTAGCTTCATTAATTTTGTATCCTGAAAAGATTTGAAATTCTCTTAAAATGTTCCATAACACTGAATTGTCCTTTTTATCAGGTATAAAATAATATCTGTCATCTGCAAATAGAGCCAGCTTTTCTTGACCTCCATACCAATTATATCCTTGAATTTTTGAGTCCCTTATTTTCTTTGCCAATGGTTATAAATATAATGCAAATAATAAAGGGGATAGAGGACACCCCTGCCTGGTTCCTCTGCTCAAACAGAAATTATCAGAGAGGAACCCACCCACTTCAATTTTTGCTTCCGATTCCTCATATATCCTTCTAATCAACCTTATAATTTTATTATGGAATGCAACTGCTTCCATTGACCTGCTCATAAACTCCCACCTTATGGTGTCAAATGTTTTCTGTGCATCAAGACCTACCAACAACAGTGTTATTTTCTTACATTCTGCTTCCATCTGGATCATCAGTGTTCTGTTAATGTTGTCAAATGTTTGCCTCCCCCTCAACAAAACCACATTGATCCATATCTATCAGTTTTGGCATCACCTTTGTCATTCTTTTAGCCATTATAGACATACATACTGTATAATCATAGTTTAGGATTGAAATGGGCATGTATGAAGCTGAATCTGATGGGTCTTTACCCTCTTTAGGTATTACAGCCACCACCACTTTCTTCCAAGATATTGGTGCTTCTCCTCCTCTTAAAATAATCTTAAACAAAAGCTTCCAGATCTTTCTCACGTTTTCCCTCATAGCTTCCAAACCTCCACAGGAATACCATCTATTTCTGTGGACTTTCCTGTGGATTGGTTATACATCACCATTTATATCTCATCTCCTCCTATCCTAACTGTTAGTAATTGAGCCTCATCTACCTGTAACCTTGGCATATTTAATTCTTCTAAAAACATTCCCATTTGTACATTTTCTTGATCTCCATATTTCTCTGCTTTATACAGACTTTCATAAAATTTTCAAAATATTTCTAGTACCTGTACAGCATCTCTTATCTTTCTTGTTATAGGCTCCCTAAGCTTGGTGACAGCCCTTTCTACTTTCTGTTGTCTGAGTCGTTGTGCTAAAAGTTTTTGTGCTCTGGACTTATTATAAAAAACAGTTGCTTAACAGCAATCTTTTTAAACTCATGCATATTATCAAGGTAATGCCTTATTTTCTGTTTAGCACTCTGCAATTATTTCTATTCTTCTTCTGGGAATACTTTAATCTTTGTCAGTCCCTCTAAATAATTATTGTTAGTTCTTAACCATATCTCTCTTTCTTTCATTTCCACCATATTTTTAAACTCCACTTTAATTTTATCCTACTCCTTAGCTATATTTTCAGAAGAAATTTCTATCTTTTCTAATAACGCCTGAATAATTTCCACTACCCATTCCTTAAATTCCTCTCTTTTCAACAGATAGGTGGGAAAGCACCAGTGTTTTATTTTTACATTGGAGCCTGATCTGAAATAGTTATTGGGTGCATATCAAAACTTTCAATTAAATGTACATGTTCCTGTGATATATATGTTCTGTCTAGTCTAGACCAGTTTTTGTATCTTGGGAAATAATATGTAAATTCACTACAAACGCCTACTATTAAATTCACATCTTCCATGCCAAACATTTTCATAAATT
The DNA here is from genome assembly GCF_019279795.1 of Protopterus annectens. NCBI lineage: Eukaryota > Metazoa > Chordata > Ceratodontiformes > Protopteridae > Protopterus > Protopterus annectens. The sequence goes on from NC_056744.1 coordinate 724,052,653, forward strand.
TCTTCAAAAATCTACCCTCCTTTGTTATATTTCCCTTCTGGGCCCCCAGATACATCTTTACTGCTGAAAATCAAATTTTATTCTCCACATATAAGTAACATTCCCTGCTGAAAGCTGATTATTTCTCCCAGAATTTTCTTAAGTTCTATTATAGCAGTTTTATGTGGAATATAAATACATCAAATAAACAAAAGCAGAGTGCAAACAGCTCGAAAGAACCTCCGATTCTTCTGATTTTAAAAACAGTTTTAATGACAAAAAACGAACTTCAACGAACTTCTACATAAACGCTATTAATCCACAACCATAGTATGCGTTTTCGTCCAGCATAATAGACTTCATCAGACAAATGACAATACTTAATTGGGCATTTAAATATCAAACTGAAACAAACATTGACCAATAAAACATTAAATACATCCTTCAAATGTGCAAATCAAACAGTCCTACCTCATAAATAATTAAGTAGTTAATGCATTTCCACTGTGTTGATCTATTACTATTAAAATAAAATCCTTACACCTCATATATAATACTGGATATATAATACAAATCTTAATAAATAGATAAAATGTGTTAAATGTATCCTGAATAAATTAATAAATACTTTAAATATTATATGAAATATATATAAACTTAAAATGTATAAATATATGTTGTTGACTAAAAAACAATACAATATAATACAATACAAGCGCCATCTGGTGTTGAAAACCACTTACTACACTCAAATTTTATTAGCTTTTATTTTCAACAAGGATACTATACTTAAAAAATCATTTAAGCCAGGTTTTTTACCTGCTTCTAAATGTATTTGCCACCACAACTCCTTACTTTCCAAAATCTCTTCCCAATTACCACCCCTAGCATCCTGTTTAACCTGTTGGAGGACAAAAAACTGAAATCTGCAACCCACACAATTTCTACTATGTTTGAACAAAGCATTTGTCTCTTTCTCCTTTAAAATATCATAAGAATGTTCATATATTCTTTTCTTTAGTTCTCTTTCAGTTTTTCCTACATAGTAGGAGGGACATTTATTACAGGTAGCCAGATACACCACTCCTTTGGTGTCACAATTGTAAAAGCCTTTACTTTTAATTAATAATTTTTTACTTTCTAAAAAAATTTCACTTTTATTACTAATGTAGGTGCACTGTTTGCACCTACCACATCTAAAAGTTCCTACTTTTTTATTAATGTTAATCTAAAATGTATTCTTTTTCCTTTTCTCTAACATATTCTTTAAACTTCTAGAATTCCTATAAACTACCTTTGGTTTGATGTTATTGATTTCTTCAATGTCCGTAAGGGCTACAAATTTATCCCATTCTTTTTGTAGTGTATCTCTAACTTTAAAATTATACATATTGTATTCCACTATCAACTTTCTTTGGGATTTTTCCTCTATACTCATAACGTTGTTCTGTCCCTCTTTAACTGTCAAAAATTCATGTACTCCTATAATTGGTTTGAATCTATCACCCCTACCCTCTTCTACTTCTCTTCTAATATCAAACACAAACTCCCTTGGATACCCCCTTTCCATAAACATCTTTTGCAATTTGTTACATTCCTTTACAAAATCATCATTTTGGCTGGTCATTCTCGATCCCCTCACAAACTGTCCCTTTACTATGTTTCTTTTGCAGTGCAGGGGATGAGCACTATCAAAGTGCAAATATGAGTTACAATAGGTATCCTTTCTAAATACCTTGGATTCAAAACCTTGTTTGTCCTTATTCTTACTTACTTCTATATCCAAGTATTGTAATACATCCGAGTTGATGTTATACATAAATCTAAGAAAGTTGGTGGTATGACTAATATACTCCATGAATTCTAAAAACTTTTCATGTCCCCCAATCCAAAAAATAACTATATCATCGAGGAATCTTCGATACAATAACCATTCTTTATTAAAGTCAGAATTCAAAACAAACTTCTCTTCCCATTTGGACAACACTATGTTGGCGTATGTGGGTGCACACGCCGCCCCCATGGAAGCTCCCTCTTTCTGTTGGAAATACTCCCCATCAAAGACTAAAAAATTATATCTTAATATAATATCCATGAGGGCTACTGATAATATTTTTTCATTTTGAGTCAAAGTGTTGTCCAAAAACACACTTTCTTCAAACATTTCCATCCCACTGTTATGTGGAATGTTCGAGAAAAGATCCACGATATCTATGGGGATAAACAACAAATCTTCACTAAAAATTCCTGGAGAAAGTTGTTTCAACAAATCCCAAGAATCCTTTAAAATAATTTTATTATTGACCCAAATATGTTTGGTTTTTGAGTCTACATATTTTGCTAGAGGGGTCGTTTTTGACCCTTCAGCCGTAACTATAGGCCTAAGTGGGGGGTCTAACCAATTCTTATGTACTTTAGGGATTCCAAACATAGTTGCTATTCTCGGTTTATGTACAGTGAGAAACTTAAATAAGTCAAGATCCATGATACCTTCAAACATATAGTCCTTTAACATAATATCTATACGTTGGTATGCTACATTGACTTCATTTTTAGAAACCACTGTATATTTGTGTACATCCCTAAGTATCATGTTCATCTTCCCTTCATATATGATGTTATCCATTATTGCAATCCCCCCACCTTTGTCCGGCTTCATCAGCCTTATGAAGTCGTTGTTCATTAATTCTACTAAGACTTTATTCTCACCCTTCTTTAAATTATTCATATGTCTATATTTGTTCTTAACTTGCATATTTCTAATGTCTTCTTCCAATATTGTTTCAAAATTCTTTAACTGTGGTAAAAGGGGTGGATTATAAATGGATTTTCTTCTCAAATCCATCTTGTTACTTCCTTTCTCAAAACCATTTCTACATGCTAAAATTCCTAAATTGATTTTCCTTACGAAGAGTTTAGTATCTAATATAGTGGTGGCTATATCTCCCTTGCTCCATGGTATGAATTTGACTCCTTTACTAAGCAAATTAAAATGATCCTTGTTTAAAATAAAATTACTATAATTATAAATAGAAAAATCTTTGTAAGTGTGTTTAATATTATCAGTCACAATATCATCAACACCTGTTACATTGGTTGTTGTGGAGGGGCTGTCTAAAACCTCCCCCTCCCCCTTCTCCCCCCCTCGTATAAAAATTTCCCCTTCTATTTTGAGGTGTAAATCCTCCATCCACTTCCCTTTCTAAAGGAGGAAATTCCTGTTCATAATAACTATTTCTCCTATAGTTATTATGTGTGGTATCCTGTTTATTCCATTTTTTACTACTGATATTAAAATCTTTTTTAGGGACGGATGGTCTAGGGTAATTGTTACCAGATTCATATTCCAACATGTCTCTATTCAATTTGCCCATCTTCCGTTGTATAACTTCCTCACATTTCCCATCAATTTCTTGTCTGATTTTAAAATACTTATTTCTTTCTTCCCTAATACCATGTATTAGGTCTTTCTTAATGCAATTGTCAAGCTCATCTATCTCTTTGCCCAAACTATCTTGTTTTCTTTCATTTTCTTCTATTATTAGTTTAACTATATCTAATCCACACTGGTTAAAAACTTTTAACAAGCTCATGTGAAAAACAGATCCCTCTTGCACATTATTCGGATATTTGCATTCACGAAGTCCCTTAGGGACAATCTCCTTCTTTAAACATTCTTTTAAGTATGCATTTTCAATGTTTATTATTTTAAATTTAGTCATTAGCGTTTTTAATTTATCTATTTTAACAAAATAAGGCTCTCCATCTGTGTTCTTAGAGCCAACATTTTTGTCAGTACTAAACAAAAAGTCTCTTTTTAACCATTCAGACGTAGTAACACCATTGGTGTTCATGAAAACAGTACCTGTACTTGAACCATCAGAAGTCGGCTTCTTAGGACGAGCTCCAGCTTCCAGTGAGTGCTCACTTCTCCCCTCAGCCCCTTCAGGTTCAGTACCAAAGATAGATGGTGTATTCATAGGATTAAAATTAGTTCCCTTTCCTTGGAAAAAGTCGCCTGCTTCATCTTCGTCGCCCATAAGCTCCCTTTTTCTTTTATTGTTTTTAAACTGCAACCCTTCGGTTCCGTTTTCGTCTCTGCATGGTCCCATTTTACTTTCCAGCAAACTGTGGCAGAGAGGCGTTAATAAGTCTATGAGCTCAGTGAGTTGGCCAATCAGCTTTCACAATTGGCCTGGCTCTTCCTGTCCCTCGGAGCTCATGACGCTCTGCACCCTTAAAGTTCTTTCTGTAGCTCAAGCACTAAAAAACCAGTAAAAAAACCTCGTGGAAGGCACTCAAAACACCAAATAAACAAAAGCAGAGTGCAAACAGCTCGAAAGAACCTCCGATTCTTCTGATTTTAAAAACAGTTTTAATGACAAAAAACGAACTTCAACGAACTTCTACATAAACGCTATTAATCCACAACCATAGTATGCGTTTTCGTCCAGCATAATAGACTTCATCAGACAAATGACAATACTTAATTGGGCATTTAAATATCAAACTGAAACAAACATTGACCAATAAAACATTAAATACATCCTTCAAATGTGCAAATCAAACAGTCCTACCTCATAAATAATTAAGTAGTTAATGCATTTCCACTGTGTTGATCTATTACTATTAAAATAAAATCCTTACACCTCATATATAATACTGGATATATAATACAAATCTTAATAAATAGATAAAATGTGTTAAATGTATCCTGAATAAATTAATAAATACTTTAAATATTATATGAAATACATATAAACTTAAAATGTATAAATATATGTTGTTGACTAAAAAACAATACAATATAATACAATACAAGCGCCATCTGGTGTTGAAAACCACTTACTACACTCAAATTTTATTAGCTTTTATTTTCAACAAGGATACTATACTTAAAAAATCATTTAAGCCAGGTTTTTTACCTGCTTCTAAATGTATTTGCCACCACAACTCCTTACTTTCCAAAATCTCTTCCCAATTACCACCCCTAGCATCCTGTTTAGCCTGTTGGAGGACAAAAAACTGAAATCTGCAACCCACACAATTTCTACTATGTTTGAACAAAGCATTTGTCTCTTTCTCCTTTAAAATATCATAAGAATGTTCATATATTCTTTTCTTTAGTTCTCTTTCAGTTTTTCCTACATAGTAGGAGGGACATTTATTACAGGTAGCCATATACACCACTCCTTTGGTGTCACAATTGTAAAAGCCTTTACTTTTAATTAATAATTTTTTACTTTCTAAAAAAATTTCACTTTTATTACTAATGTAGGTGCACTGTTTGCACCTACCACATCTAAAAGTTCCTACTTTTTTATTAATGTTAATCTGAAATGTATTCTTTTTCCTTTTCTCTAACATATTTTTTAAACGTCTAGAATTCCTATAAACTACCTTTGGTTTGATGTTATTGATTTCTTCAATGTCCGTAAGGGCTACAAATTTATCCCATTCTTTTTGTAGTGTATCTCTAACTTTAAAATTATACATATTGTATTCCACTATCAACTTTCTTTGGGATTTTTCCTCTATACTCATAACCTTGTTCTGTCCCTCTTTAACTGTCAAAAATTCATGTACTCCTATAATTGGTTTGAATCTATCACCCCTACCCTCTTCTACTTCTCTTCTAATATCAAACACAAACTCCCTTGGATACCCCCTTTCCATAAACATCTTTTGCAATTTGTTACATTCCTTTACAAAATCATCATTTTGGCTGGTCATTCTCGATCCCCTCACAAACTGTCCCTTTACTATGTTTCTTTTGCAGTGCAGGGGATGAGCACTATCAAAGTGCAAATATGAGTTACAATAGGTATCCTTTCTAAATACCTTGGATTCAAAACCTTGTTTGTCCTTATTCTTACTTACTTCTATATCCAAGTATTGTAATACATCCGAGTTGATGTTATACGTAAATCTAAGAAAGTTGGTGGTATGACTAATATACTCCATGAATTCTAAAAACTTTTCATGTCCCCCAATCCAAAAAAATAACTATATCATCGAGGAATCTTCGATACAATAACCATTCTTTATTAAAGTCAGAATTCAAAACAAACTTCTCTTCCCATTTGGACAACACTATGTTGGCGTATGTGGGTGCACACGCCGCCCCCATGGAAACTCCCTCTTTCTGTTGGAAATACTCCCCATCAAAGACTAAAAAATTATATCTTAATATAATATCCATGAGGGCTACTGATAATATTTTTTCATTTTGAGTCAAAGTGTTGTCCAAAAACACACTTTCTTCAAACATTTCCATCCCACTGTTATGTGGAATGTTCGAGAAAAGATCCACGATATCTATGGTGATAAACAACAAATCTTCACTAAAAATTCCTGGAGAAAGTTGTTTCAACAAATCCCAAGAATCCTTTAAAATAATTTTATTATTGACCCAAATATGTTTGGTTTTTGAGTCTACATATTTTGCTAGAGGGGTCGTTTTTGACCCTTCAGCCGTAACTATAGGCCTAAGTGGGGGGTCTAACCAATTCTTATGTACTTTAGGGATTCCAAACATAGTTGCTATTCTCGGTTTATGTACAGTGAGAAACTTAAATAAGTCAAGATCCATGATACCTTCAAACATATAGTCCTTTAACATAATATCTATACGTTGGTATGCTACATTGACTTCATTTTTAGAAACCACTGTATATTTGTGTACATCCCTAAGTATCATGTTCATCTTCCCTTCATATATGATGTTATCTATTATTGCAATCCCCCCACGTTTGTCCAGCTTCATCACCCTTATGAAGTCGTTGTTCATTAATTCTACTAATCAAATTTTATTCTCCACATATAAGTAACATTCCCTGCTGAAAGCTGATTATTTCTCCCAGAATTTTCTTAAGTTCTATTATAGCAGTTTTATGTGGAATATAAATACATGCCATTATAATCCTCCTCCCTTGCCAGTAGCTCCTTAGAACTACATATCTACTATTATTATATTTTTGTCCTCTTCTATCACTATTGGAGCTCCTCTTGTAATTAATATAAGTCCTCCTCTTTTCCTTTGTCCCAGATATTCCACTGAATAACCATCCTGAAAACCTTTCTTTATCAAATTCACATGTTCAGTTTTTTTTTTCAAATGCGTCTCCTGTAGCATTACTATTTGCACTTTATGTTTTAATATAGTTCACTACTGTTTCTTTTTTGTATATATCTGTGAGACCATTTACATTTAAAGATAATACAGAAAGCATCATTATGCTAAAAAGTTATTCCCACCTTTTATGTGTAGCAGGTTTTTAAGTGTCTAGTTCCAGATTTTGTGTTACATGCATACACTAATGTTTGGCAGGTTGATCTTTTATACAGTTCTTTCTTGTCATATCCATTTAAACCTATGTCACATCTTACAAAATGTTTGTTTGATTGATAGTCCTTAAAAAAACACCCCTATAATGCACCCCTAAAACCGATCAACTTCATACTAACACATACAAAACTATGTACAACTTCAAATATTGAAGTTTTACCCTCCTAATAGAAACAATTGACCCAGACTGACAGCCACACACACTGACTTGGGTTAACCTAAAAGGAAGGTTATGCATGCTAAGATGCATGGTACAGCATGTACTCTTACTAAGTGCTGTTTGTTTGGTTTTTGCCTTATCCTTATTACTCTCCCAGATTGGGAAACACTTGAATTCTTTCAGAAAGTATGAGCTCAAAGCCATTGAAAGAAGTAAGTATTGTATTTTTATTGCTCTTTATCAGATTGTCTACATGGAGATATGTGAACCAGATACAGAGTTGCTTCTACAATCATTCATTTATTTGCTAGACATCTTCTTTTTTATTTGTTTTATCTCAAAACATATTACTAGATCAAGCCAAGGACCTTAATCCAGTCATTCTCCTATACAAGTGTGAAAAAGAACATACATTTTTCTTGTACCCTGCTCTTTTGACCAGACTTTTCTTCTATTTTTACATTGCAGTGCCTACATTTCTTAAAACTGAACAAGAAGAAAAAAACAGGGGCACCTGTTTATATTAGCATTTGCATTACACTCACAAATAAGTGAGAAAACTTTACTTTATAGCATGCAGATTATGTATGCATTATAAAAACACTAGTATTAAAAACACAATTTTATTTACAGTTAACTCTTTCTCTCTTCCTTTCCCTCCTAAATGTTCTTCCAAATATTAATGGTATGAGGTTGGGCACATGCTTTAGAGTCCCCTACAAGTTTAACAAAGTCAAAAAAGTCCAACATTTCCAGGTTTTCTTGCTCTGTCATATTTCACAAACATAATGAATGCTTTGTAATCCCACATTTATTTGTCAGTTTCTGAGTTGCTAGTTTTATTCTTATTGATCTCCATCTCCCAAATCCAATCTCTGCTTCATTTCCAACATACCCCTGGGTCTTCTAGTCAACTTTTGTGATTTTTTTTTCCTGTCTGTCAACCATTTTCTATTGAAACATTGGAAAAGGTTTCACTGGCACAGTCTCTCTGTAATTTTTATTACCAGAAGAACAAAAAGCTAAATTTCCTTCTGTTTCATAACTCACTTTTTGTTGGACACACTTTGGTATTTCCTCCTTATGATTGCATCAAAAACTAATTTCTCCCAACAGGAAAGAATATTCTGAAAATAGCTGGGTACGACAGCTTGAATCTCATCCCTGCTTCCCGACATTCCCTGATTAGTGGAATAAATTTACTCCTCTTCTGCTTGTTGTATAGTGAGAAATCATTTTCCACGAACATTCTACTGTCTCCCATTTTCAGTACTTTGTCCTTCTGCCACAGATTTATCAGAATTAACTCCTTTGCTGGTAGGATTGCATCTTTACTATTAAAGTTCTAGTTTGCTTTCCTCATGGCCAGGTTTGGAACATACAAATGATGTGCCCTTTCAATTAACAACTCTTGCTGTGGAATACCAGTCTAGTTGTTTATTTGTGCTTTCATAAAATTAATAGAGTCTGTTCCTTTCAGCTTCCCCTGTTACAGCAAAAAATCTCAGGTTTTCCCTATGTACCCTATATCTTTTTTAAAGTTTCCTCCATCTTTTCCAGCCTTTTGTTATTTGAGTTGATATACTCCTTCATTTTTTCATTTATTTTACTCATCTCTGATACATTTGACTTATTTTCCGCTAGGTTACTGGAAGTCATGTCTTGCACCAAAGCTAAAGTTTGCACTGCTTTTTGTTGAACAACTGCAGACTTCTTCCCAGTCAGTATTTTCCTCACCTTTTGTGATTGATTTTCTTTCAGGTTCTTTGAATTTCTTTTTTGCTGGCATCCAGCCAGTGCATTTACTAGCCAGTTACTGACATTTACCCAAAAATATGAGTTTACTGGCTGTCTCTTCAGAGTTTCTGTTTTCACAGTGGGAGAGCTGAAATTAAGCTGTTACTTGATGTGCAGCCATCTTGGAAGTTTCTTATCAGCCCCATCATTGGGTACAGTGCCCCCTTCAACATGTAACTGACCAGGCATATGCAACCCTTGAAATGCCCTCAGAGTTTCCCCAGCAAGAGAATCCAGGGTGTTAACATATTATCCTATACAGATTGCCTTAAAGCCCTGTCTCTATACTCAGTCTCCTATAGGTTACTGAGAGACAGTCTATGCCTGGTACTATTCAGTTGATGAGGTGTAAAAGGTGAATCAGAGCTGGATCTGAGGATGCACCCTCAGATCCTACTCTGATCCACCTTTTACACCACATCAAATGAATAGTACCAGAAATGTTAGATCCAAGAATTTAAACTTTGTTTGTGACATAAATAGAACATGCTGGCAAGATAGATATGCATCCCAAAGGATTCCCACACTCTGGAATATGCTCCCCATTCATGTGAAGCAGAGTGCATCCCTAACCCTAATCAAACCTAACCTTGACCATTGGATGAGACATTAAAAATGTATCCACAGTTTGGCCCTATGTCTGATAGAGGCCAACAGTAAATATTCCATAACCAACATATCCCCCAATAAACCTTTAACAACCTCCTAACTAACATACCCCTCTAAACTGATGCCCATGTTACATGGGGACACAATTGGGTTCAGTTGCATGGCTAGGCTTGTAAAGGCCTTGGTAGTCATTAGCCTAGTTCATACCTATGAACCTATGCAGTGCTATATGTGGGCTGTGCTGTGTGGAACATAGTCTACTGTCACTGTTCATTCTATCTCATCTTTACATATTTTTTTATTATTTCAGAACAAATATTTAGATTATTGTTGGTAAAAGTCATGCCTGAGTGTTCACTGACACCTCATCAGTGATGTCATAAGGCATCATGTAAGAAATAGTTACATCTTAACTGATTTTTCACAAGACTTTTTGCTTAGTTACTTCAGTATGTACTTACTGATCCTCATGCAACTGTAAAGTGAATAAAAACTGTTATTTCATTATTTAATATGAGTTCGTACTTCACACTTTAATGGAAAATGTTTCATAAGCTTTTTAGTATTACGCAATGTTTCCTCAGTTTTACTATTACATATTCAAAGTGAGATATCTATTTCTTAAGTTACTGCACAACAAATTATTTCATTTCTCATACACAAGAAGGTGTGTTCTGAGAAATTCATTTGTGCGGTGCTGAGGGTGAAGTGGTAACAGTGCTTGTTAACATGGAAGGTTAATCTTTATTTATGTTTTAAGTTGTATATTATGGGTATTTGTCAACTGTAAATTTGCTGAATTGAAAGTCGTGGTAATGGTAGGCCCTTAATGGAATAAAGCAGTGCAATTTGAATGTTATGACATACAGCTTTCTTTCATTCCAGTAATTTACTTTACTTGTAAGCAATATTATTATTGATATGAAAAGCATGCAAGAGCTTGTTTTAGTAATGTCTTACAGTCTGCACTCATGTATTCTGATTTTTTTTTAAATTTTTGTTTAATTTTTTAAACTTTTTTATTAATAACTTATTGCTTTTACAGTTAAACATTAACATCTCTGTGTAAAATTGTAATTACATGAATTTTGCAGCTTGAATCACAGTAGGTCAAGATGAAGTGTGTCATACACAGCATGACATCTTCTATAAAAAGGGTGTGTGATGGTGCATGAGATCTTAAGGAAGGGCTGTCATGTGAGCTGGATGGTGGCTCGCTGTGATGACATGACCTGCTTGATACAGGTGAGCCTACAGACAATGATCTCACAGTGCTGCTGTACCGGGACCTGGAATGAGAGGTTGTGCTATGTGTTAATGAGCACCGCATGAATCATGTTGTGTTTGTTCCCCCTAGTAGTACCACTAGCTTCTTGCAAAACACTTGAAATGTGAAGTGATATGACCCTAAATGCCCAAACAGTACTCTGTCCTCTTCCCCTTCCATAACTGGCTCCTACTTAACTCTGGTAAGTCCTTGCCAGTGTACAAATGGAGGCATCCACGAATGCTTGGTATGCAACCATAGTATGGATCAATGTGATTATGGCATTATCCCTACTCTCTGTTATTTCCATGTAGTACTGGAAATCATCATGTACACCATGGTGGACTCTAACCATTTATAGCTGACTCTCTTTGGCAATGCATTGAGCCTTAACAATGTCACACATTTGCTGTTGGGTGACCAATGTTTTTGCATGTTTTCTGGGGCAGTTGTGACAAATGTCTGCACCCCTTTGTAAAGGTGTCCTCATGGACACTGCTAATTATGAATTTCTGCTATCATCCATAAGGTGTTCGAGTGGGTTTGGAGATACTGGTTTAGAGGTGTGTGTTTTTACTTCCTGTACAGCTTGTAGTGTAATGTCACCATGTGCTTAACTTTGTGATCCAGTGTCATTTCCAGCAGAGTTACTAACATGTTGTGGGGTGTGAAATCCTGCCATTAAACTTGGTGACTGTGTGTCACTTTCTTCAGGCTGTCTCATAAATATAACTATGCTATCATCATCATCATCATCATAATCATCAGACATTCTGCTGATATCATCTACACTTATTGGTATAGTAGAACTGTTTGTTTCTGCTGCTGATCCTGTAAAGAATTAATTGAATACATTACTACTGAGATGGTAGGGTACACTACTGTATGCTGTATAATGTATTGTGGGGACACTTACCATGCAGTTTGTGTTCATTGTGTTTATCAATACCATTATGTCCTGAAGTGGATAGTTCACCTGTTAATAGGAGTTGCCATGTGTTACATTTAATCATTGCATTTCATCATTCTAGTGTGTGTGTGTGTGTGTGTGTTTGTGTGTGTGTGTGTGTGTGTGTGTGTGTGTGTGTGTGTGTGTGTGTGTGTGTGCATATATATATATATATATATATATATATATATATATATATATATATATATGTTAATGTTGTAAAATCAACCATCTTGAGCAGATGTCTTTTGATAAAGTAGAAGTGGGTAACAGTCTGCAGTCTGATTATTCCAGTGCCATTGCCATCTGTTTCATAATCATCCCACAAATGGAGATGAGGTGTTCCTCATCAGGTGTTAAGGAAATAATTGTTGGGGGATCCCCGCACTACAGCTGCATGCAATTGCATTCTGCCTTGCCCTGGATCTTACACAGCTTACCATATAATTGGTTGTATTTTTTCACTGCATTAATGTGTGGTATCTTCCACCAACAGTATTTATATACATAACTACCTGGTTCCATGCATTTGTTCTCTTAGTTTGTTTGGGTCTCTCTTTTCCAAAAAAGGTGTTTTCCATATGTCTTAAGGGCTGCTGCAAGGATGGAATTCTCCTTGGGTCTATATTATATCATCGAATGCTTAAAAAAGCGAATGATGAATAATCAACCCCATGTAAGCAAAAAAAAGCTTACAATCTCAAAAGCTCAGAACAGCAATTTTTTCCCAAGAGAAAAAAAAAATCGCTGTTCCAAAAAAAAGAAACAAAAAATTGAAATAATACATAAAGTGGGGGGCTTCACCCCCACACCCCTCCCTACTTAAATATACCAACTCTGATATCGCACTACAGTGCCGAAAACGACAAAGTAACAGAAGTGGCCAAGCAAATTCTTTCCCTGGGAAAGAATTTGCTTAAAAGCCGCTTCACTATTTTGCCTTTTGGTTGTTTTAAGTTCAGTCAGCTAATAGGAACCCTTCTCCTCAAGGCTAAAGTTGTCCTTTCTCTGTCTGAAACCCTGTTGCTGCATCATCCGATGCCCAACCTTCAATGAAGGCACGCCCATTCACGCATGTCTTTCGAACGCCACTCGACCACGGGGAGGACATGCAGATTCCACACAGAAGGTGCTCCAGCTGAGAATCGAATGGGAGAACCTCTTGCTGTGAGGCAATGCTGCACCACCATGACTTCTTTACTAATGCAGCATAAATGATGGCACAACACTACACAGGTGAATATGCACTATATCATAAAGCAATAGCCTATGTAGCACAATAAGTAAATCCCTCCGAAATAAACAGTACCTTTCAGATTGCAATTACTCCCCACACAATTTCAGTGCTCCTGTTCTGAATTCTCAAGTCATCATCTACATCTCACTGTCCATTTGTAAAATACACATTATTCCTAGTAAACTGTATCTAAAATCAATATGATTTGCTTTCAACTAATTTCTTTTGTTTTTATTATTATTTTCTTACTTGAATAAGTTCTCAATTTTCTAAAGCATCTCCTGCCCTATCTCCAGTGATAGCAAGTTAATATGGTGATCTCCAACTTCTTCAAGTAAATTCAGGGTCATTTATGTGTGTGGTATGCAAATTAGGCTTATCTACACAGTAATATGTGAGTGCATAAGTCAGCAATCCATATAAACACACCTCGTGTACTTAGCTGTGAATGCTTGTGATGCAGAGGCGGAGTCTGCAGCAGTCTGCAGGACACCTCAACTGTCAGCGCGAACTTACAAACAACTCTAGTAATTCTCAAAATTCTCTATGATTAGAAAAAGGAAAATTGAGTCAGCTCCTAAGAATCTGCATGTTCATGAAGTTGTAATCAGTGGCCATCCTGCATATTGTGGTACACCTTATTACCTCAAAACACTCAGCACTTAATATAAATTCATAATGATATACGGAGTTAAACATCTTTATGAAGTAAAGCAGAAAATAGTCATGCAAATGAAAATGACTTACACTGATGCAATACTGAAAAGGGCATGTTTAAAGAAAGGATTTATGCATAACCATTAAGTTTGTTATTCATATAAGAATAACAAAAGTAATCACAGAAGCAAAAATAGATCTAAGCACATTAAAAAGAAATGATTTCATAAATACATTTTATTCACTATGAAAAAGAAATGTGAATGCATTGCTTTAAAAAATGATATACTTGAGAAAGCAGTTTGGTAAAGCCAGACTTGCAGTAATAGTAGTTCCATTAGTAATGTCCCTACAGGGCAATTATTTTTATGTTTCTGTAGGGTATTTTTTTTTCTTTAGTGATGTCACACCCCAGAGGGTATTGTTTCAAGCCTGTGCATCACAGCCCTGCACTTACATTCCTCATTCAGGTACTGGCACTTCAAAAGATACCAGTGCCTGTAAAGGCATGAGGCTGTGCTGTGCAAACAGACCAAAATTATACACTTATCTTCTTTGGGATTCATACCTGGATAAGATCGAGTCCTGTGTTTCTGGGTCAGACTGGAAGACAATTGACATCTGGCAAGATGTGGGTGAGCACCTGTCATCCCTAATAGGGATCACCCACTCTTGCCTCCAGTGCCAAAACAGGTACAATATTCTACAGAAGCATATGCTTGACCAACTGGCTGAGTGGGTAGATCAGGTGATGGTGAGAAGGACAGACTTCTATAATAAATATTTCTATTTTTTTAATCATATCAAACACAGATTTAAAAAGTATGCTATATAAATATTACATAAGTGAAGGTATATGCTAGAAGACATATATGCGGAACTGCAAATATGTATCTATATGTAACTGTAATACTTGAGCAGGCAAAAATATATCTATATACAGAAATATATCAGTATACAAATATTGAATGTTTATTTGATGTCACGCTTTTGTGTATAAATACAATTGTATATGTTTAAATAAAGAAATATATGTAAGTTTGCATATACATGTTTGTAAGGATATACATCTAAAATAAATATATAGTTATTTTTTCATGTATATAAATATACATATTTACACACACACACACACACACACACACACACAAAACATATTTGCATTGCAATATATTTTCATGTGCAGTAGGTATTAGCTTGGTTATTACTTGTATTGCATGCAGATAATTTTTGTAAAGAAAGGATTTTATTTGTATAGGCCATAAAATAGTTATTACAATGATAACTCTCTAAGACAGTCATTTCTTCCACAATATTAACTGCATGTAGGTTTGGGAAGAGAGTCTGGATAACAAATTCACAAAGAAACAATGAGAGAACATATGTATGACTCCTAAATATACAACAAAAGTCTAGAAGACTTAGGATTTTTGCTTGTAATTGTTTTCATAGGAATTTTTAAACCCTAAGTAGACTCCAAAGTATTTTTCCTCATGTGGATTGCAAATGTTGGAGGTGTGATGGGGAAGAAAGAAATAATTGGGAACATATTATTTGGGAGTGTAATGAGTTGGCAGACTAAAAATTCCCTGCAGACTACTCAGTCAGAAATACTGGGTGAGCAAATTGGTTTAACTAAGGAAATGATTTTTAAGCTATGATGCAGAATCTGAGTTGCCTAGACATAGTAAGGCCTTGCCGAATGTTATTCAGGTGGCTGTCAAAAATAGCAATTACTAGAAAATGGAAATCAAAGACTAAAACAGCCATATTTGAAGTAGTGGATATAGTAACAGAGAAAAAGAACTAGAAGAGGGATCTTTAGAAAAGGGAAGGAGCAAATTACATAGAAAAAATGGGAATTGTGGGAACAATACCTGCAGAACAATGTTTTGGAGGAGGAATGGACTTTAAGGGAAGGCAGGAATTGAATGAGCTATGTAATGTTTGATTGACAATGACTGTATAGAATATTATATGTGATATCTTATAATATTTGCAACTGAAAATATGTCTATATAGTTTATTTTCAGTTATATAAATTTATGATTTCTATGTCATAAATGATAATTCAATAAATATTTTTGTTTTTTAAAAAATATACTAACTGCATGTATAAGATGGCAGAACTCGGTCAGGATGTGGTTAAAGTAATAAGTGAATGACCAGCATATAATTTTATGAGAAATTACAAGTTGTATTACTTCTGTATGCATTTCTACATAATCCCCATATATGTTTACACTTATTAAGCAACAAATTATCAAAGCAAACATTACCATGAACAATATGTACTATATCCATCTGTAACAGTAAATATGTTTAATGAAAGTTTATATGGAAGGATGTTGAAACTTCCTTTCAGTTGTTACATGTTTACTGTGTTGCTTAGAAAGAATTCACATGGTATTACTTAAAACTGCAACTAAAGTATACAAAGCATAGTGGAAAGTAGAACCTACACTGGAAGTATATGCAAACATTGCAGAAAACACCCATCCCCAACTGACAAGCTGTACATAGATATACAATGTCACAGTTTGAAGGAAGATGCACTTGTACTATTTTAGTTTGCATTAAAGAAAAATTATTAGCACAGTTGGATTAGGTGACTGTATATCAATCTGTGCATTACTGTTTCCATGCTTAAAACATGAAAGCATATTTCAAAAATGAAAATAAACCTTTAAAGAAATAAACACACATACTAATTAAGTGCAAAAATAATTTCAATGTCTTGGTAATTAGAAGCAAGTAATAATTTTAGAAATATTAAGGAACAAACAACCATGTTGTTGTGTGTTCTCTATGCAGCTGATGAGGAAATTATAATTCAGTCCAGCAAAACAGGAAAGTGGTGAGGCTAACTGAGGGTGTTTTTAAGTATGTCAAAAAATAAAAAAATAAATGTTAAGTAATAAATGTTACTTTCTGTTTTAACTAATTTAGTTAATATAACTGCAAGAATAATTTATACAGACAAATTACAGAAGGAGTAAAGTGCTTTCAGTACAGTACTGCAGGAAAATTCTTATCAATTAATTATGCATTCCTTTGTCCTTCTTCAGTTTCTTTCTTTCTCATTTCTGTTTGTTTTTTTACAGGTTTAGAATCCTTATAAGCAGCCCAACAGTGTGCCTCCCAGGTCATGGAATGGTCACCCTCTGCCTATCCAGGGGCATCCTGAAAGGGTCCCTAGCATGTGGCAGCCTGGCAAGCCTCACTGACTGTGGATTTCTGGACTTAGTGTTGGGTATGGTAGAGCATCTAGTGGAGAGATGCCTTCAGCCAGTCCAGGATTCTATTTAGCAGATTGAAGACTCACTGCCCCAGTTAACGCTAACTACTGTACAGATACAGGCCCCTGCACTCTCAACATCGGGGACTTCCACTGCAACACCATCAGGCAGTGGAAACATTTGAGGCCCTGTGGACCGAGGATTCCCCCTGGACTGAGCACTTGAGCCCCACCATCTTCACTAATTCTCTCTCGACACCCTCTTACCTTCTTCCCACCCAAACTACCCTCTTATATTAAAAAAAATTGAAAAATGGGGGGGGGGGTTATCCCCCACCAAAAACACAATAGCCCTCCTTTTCCACTTCCTTTCAGCACAACCATCTTGATGTTTTCTTCTGTGTTTTGCTTTTTGTTGTCTACCCTTTCCAATCTTTCCTATGTTCCCCTTTCCATTCTTTAAAGAAAACAACAGGGTGTGCACATAAGGATACACCTACATAAAAAATATAAAACCCCTTTAGATTTTTAAAAGTTATTAATAAAAGCTGTGCTGTCTGCTGCTTGCCTTAACTATTTCAAGTGTGCTTGTGCATAGCCATGTTCAACCACAATATCCAAGAATATATGAAACCATTTAAAGACTAATATTTTCATGTAGTAATTCACACATACTCAAGGATTAATTTTTGCTACTTTATGTTTTTGCCAGATGTTGGAGTCTTTATTAAAAACACCTTCACATTTACTTAGTCTGTGTGAATAGCCTGTTCTCAGTGTATTTGCATATAGGCATGGTGGTGCTCTTTGTGGATAACCAAATGTGAACCTTGGTACTATGAATACCACTCTTGGTCTTGACAAATGTGCAAAAGCAACATTTATAAAAGGTAAGCTGGATCACCAAGATAATATCAACCTGGAACAGGAGTATGATATAAAGGAACTTGAGCTGGAGGGAGTATGTAAATATTTGGGAACAGATAATAAGTCAATAATAAAATATGAAACAATATTTGGGTTTGTTTGTTCTGATTTTTGTTTCCTACTCTCCCTACCTATTGGTATCCTATACTTATACTTGGTAGCTTTGCAGTTGCCCACCCCTACTGTAAATTTGATCTGGGTCACTCCTCCCAGTCTTGTGTCATTACCTCATTCTACCTAATACAGGGAGAACGTTTGAGAAGGCCAACCCACTTAGTTTCTTAACCTTGAATTATCTTCTGCTCCTCCTTTCTCCCTTTCAACTTTACAAAAAAAAAAAAAATCTAAGCTTCTTTCCTGCTTTTCATGTAAGTAGTCTAGTCCAGATACAGATTTGTTGTATCCAAGACTGTTTGTAGGTTTCTGAGCCCCCAAGCCTTTTTGTGTTGGATGGAAGCCTTCTAGCTTATCAGTGGGAGTAGTAAGCACTAGGTAGCTTATCTAAAAAAAAAAGCACTTTATGCATCGCCACTTAGCAAGGGTTGGTCTGCTCTTTGAATTTTCCCTTAGAACTAGCCAGTTTTTTAGTTTTAGCAATCAAATCCGTTAGCTCAGCACTTGTTCAGAACTTGTAAGTACTAAATAAGCTATAAATTACTACAGCACTCAACTGTCCTCACTTATCTAGAGGAAAACAGTTTGTAGTACTTAATAAATAAGCACCTATCCAGGCATGTCTAAGGGTCAGCTCTCAGTGTTTTCTCCTGTCTACCTGATGAATCTGGGCATCTTGGGGCAATGCAGAAATTGCCTCATGTACACAGACAACCCTCTCCTCCTACCACCCAACACTACAACCTGTGATAGATGCACTTATATAGCCAAACTGGAAACAAAGCTCTCTTCACCCAAGACTGGACTAGATAGTCAAGAGGAGAAGGTAAACACTTGCACCACACCACACTCATCACATAGTCCTGCAAAACCTACACCACCAAAACACACACATAGAAACATAAAACACACACCTACAATCACGGAGGCTCTCAATAAAAATCTGCCCCAGCAACAGGGACCTCCAAAGCAGAAATGCAAGCAACCTCCACCCCCCAACACAACCCAAATGACACATAGCCCACAAACTCAGTGTGCCACTCAACCACACCCCATAAAGCATAACAACGTACCCAACACTCTAGTCATAGGTGACTCTATAGTGAGGCACACTGATGTTCCACTCACCAGGCTAAACAAGGAGAAAGTTACTGTCAGATGCCTGTTGGGTGCCAGGATCTGCCACATAATGCACACAGTCAGGTCTTGCCACAACAAGTACAGATATGACTCTGTTATTGTCCATGTTGGTGTAAATGACCTGACGTACCTCCACTACATGAAAAGAGACATGGAGGAGCTGTCTGATCTTGTAGCCCAGGCAGGTATGACCTTAGCCCTGAGTAGCATCCTGCCATCACCCAGAATGATACCACAGTACAAGAACAAAATGATTGACTTCAACAATTGGCTAAGCTTCTGGTGTCATTCTAAGGGGATCCAGTATCTGTCTGCCTGGGATGACATGATCAACAGACCATGATGCTTTGCCAGAGATGGCCTGCACCTGTCGCCCTTGGGATTCCGGATACTGGCTAAGGCTCTTGCCACCCCATAGTGCTTTTCTTAGGCAAAGTTCAAATGACAAATTCACCACCATAACAAGTGCAAGCAAGCAAAATATGAGGGTAATGCTACTCAATGCTAGAAGTCTAAACCTCAAAATTCACTCATTCGAGGCACTCCTTAAAATGGAGAACATCGACATCTGTGCAGTGACAGAGACCTGGTTCAAGGCACCAGAGAGCACCTCTGCATTACCAGGCTATAATTCATACCACTCCTTTCGGCCACCTAACCTGGACTGAAACGCTAAAGGCACAGGCGTGTCCATATTCATTAAGGATATCCACACCTCCAGGCTAGTTGATCAGCATAATGCATCAGAGATTATCCAAGTGCAACTAACTCTGGGGAAGACCACAATCCAAATTTTAGCTTGCTACAGATTCCCCACCATGTCCCAGGATTTCCACTCCTCATTTCTTGATACACTGGAAAAAATTAGGGTACAACCTAACACCCTAATAATGGGAAATTTCAACTACCCCACCATTAACTGGGAAAACTACTCATGTACCAGCTCTTTTGCTCAATGTTTTCTGGAATTCATAAATTCCAACACCTTGGATCAGCTTATCCACACCCCCACTAGGGGCAGCAGTATCCTAGACCTGGTCATGGAACTGGTGTTCCACACCAGAGGTCAATTCCTCATTGGTCAGATCCGACCACAAGATAATCACCCTAGACATCCACATCCTACCCCCACCCCCCCCCCCATTAAGGAAACCACCGTAAAACATTTCTCCAAAGCCAACTTCATGTTTCTTAAGACAGAAGTGGCAAACTTCATGACACCCATGCAGATGGACAATAGGGGGACGACTGCTGAATCCTACACAGATGCACTTTATAAGCACTTACATGAGTCCATGGATCATGTAATCCCTAACAGAACCAAGATGCTATCCTCCAAAAAAAGGAAGCCAATCTGGTGGGCCCCTGCCATAAACAAACTCTACAACAGAAGAAATAAAATCCTCCAAAGCTAGTTACGAAAACAAAGTCATCACTGATTCTAAAGACAACCACAAAGCACTCTATAGCTATGTCAAGGATCTCAATGGCAACACTCAGATCTGCTCTGAGTTACAGCACAATGGCACTAAATATGCAGAACCAACTGATATTGTCAACATCCTGGCAGATAGGTTCAGTGCTAACTCTACCCCCCTCTCATCCCCTAAATGGCCCAGCTCTATACCGGAAGAATGCAAAGTTCCTGTAATCACGGCTGCACAGGTAAAAACCACACTCTCCAAAGCCAAGAACACAGCATCCATGGGACCTGACAACATCCCATGTTGCATTCTTCACAAACTACAGAATGAACTGGCCCCATACCTAAGTACCATGTTCAATCATAGCCTTACCTCAGGCTTTGTGCCCACTGAATGGCAAACAGCGACGGTTATCCCACTCCACAAAGGGGGAGCCACCACGGACCCTGGGAACTACTGCCCCATTAGCCTGACGAGCCTGGTCTGCAAGACTATGGAACATATCCTCATGGAACTTATAAACAATGATATTGGTAATCTCCAAACTCTGGACTCTACCCAGTTTGGGTTTGTAAAAGGCAGATCATGTCCCCTAAACCTGATAGACTTCTTTGAAGCGGTCACCAAAGCCGTAGATGAGGGTAAGGTGGTTCACACAGCCTATCTAGATCTCACCAAGACTTTCAACACCATTCCTCACTCTGGAATTATAGATAAACTCACTAAACTAGGTATAAATCCATATGTCACAAGATGGGTTGCCAAATGGCTCACTGACAGAACCCATACTGTGTAAGTAACAGACTCCAAATCCGACTTCAGACTAGTGACTAGTGGAGTACCACAGGGTTCAGTCCTGGGTCCTCTCCTGTTTGGTATCTACTTCTCTGAAGTACAGGCTAACACAGAAGGTCTTTGGCTAACAAAGTTTGCAGATGACTGCAAACTAGGAGCCATAATAGAAGCTCCTAACGATGTGGGCATCCTACAAAAGGGCCTCACTGAGACAGATGCCTGGTGTCAAAGCCATGGCCTCAAGGTCAATTCCAAAAAGTGCATTGTCATCCCTTTTGGTAAAAATTCTGTACCCATGAATTACCACATAGGTGGTAGTCTACTTAATTCTGAAAGTGTGATAAGAGACCTTGGGACACAGGTGGACAGTAGTCTCTCCTTTGATAATCAAATCGCTACAGTAATCAGGAAATCCTTCTATGTGGCACACCTTATCACAAAAGGTTTCTCATCCAGGAAAAAAGAGGTCATTGTTCCCCTCTATACGTCACTCATTAAACCCATTATAGAATACAGCACCCCTTTTGGTATGTACCTCACAAGACATCTACAACAACTGAAAAGGCCGCAGAAATGCCTCACAAAGAGGATTACTGGCTTCAAACAGATGCCCTATGCAGACCATCTCAAAAAACTCCAGCTTTACTCCTGCCTCTGTGATCTCTGCCTAATATACAAAGCTATGTCAAACCCAGAGATGTTGGACATGCTCCACTTAAAGTAATTCCAATCCCTCCAAGCTGCATGCTCTAGGGACCTAAACCTTGTCACCACAATAAACAGAACATGCTGGAGGGATAGATTCCTGTCCCAGAGACTTCCCATACTCTGGAACAAACTACCTATCTATATCAAACAAAGCTCCTCATTAGCACTCTTCAAGAAAAATCTTGATGATTGGATGGGGGATAGGAAATTCACCCCGGGGATCACTTCTGTGGCTCTGCTTGACAGGGGTACAGGAAAATAATTTTCTTGGGTGGCAAAAGCCATGGTACCTTTTTGGCTAGGCTTGTATAGGCCCTAGGGTTAATAGCCTAGTACCTACCTCTGAACCCATGAACCTATGAACAAAGTTTAGTAAAGAATACTTCTGAAGACCAAAACTAATGGTAAAAACTGCCTTGACATCTAGAAATAAAGTCTGAGCTATAAATCAATTTGCTCATGTTGTTCTAACTTACAGCTTTGATGTAACTTACTGGCCCCAAACAACATTGAATCAATTGAACAAGAAAACCAGAAAAAATGATTCAGCTAATCAAATGATATATAAAAAACAATGCATACCAAGATTATACATCCCTTGCTCTGAAGAAAGTATGAACATGCATAGGTTGTGGGACTAATATATATTTGCTGACTTCATCAGATCTAAACACAGTGTAAGTTTTAAAGCACAAAGAGAAGAAGTCTAAGATGATATATTTTCTTAGTTTAGCAGAAGTATTTTAGAATGGAGTGAGAATGAAATCAAACTAGAAGTAGACCAAAATCAGACAGCAACCAACAGTGCCAAAAAACAGAAGAAAGAAAATAAAGGAGCAGAAGAAAAGGAAGGAAAACTGAAAAGTTCAAATACGGTGGCAAGTGCAGAAAACTCAAGAACATGACATGATAACCAAAATTTAATACAGGGATAGCTAAGGAGAGGTGCATTTAAATCAAAATAAGAAAGGCTAATAATTGTGACCAAACAAAGTGGGTGATATACTTGGTTTCCAATGTCTACTGAAAAAAATAGAAGAAACAGAGAAATGCAGGTTCTGTAAAGAGAACTGGAAACAGTTGCACATCTCATTGCTGGGTGTTACACTGGTATTTGAGTATCTGTATACTGAAAGTCACAATAATGTGGCAAGACTGTTGCACTGGATATTGTGCAAACTCTACAATATAGAAGTAGCTGAGAATCACTGGAAATGTGATCCACAAAGCATTATCGAGAGTGCTGAAGTTTAGATCACATGGGATCACCCATTAATAACATCTGAAAAAATAGTTGCAAGAAAACCAGGTATAGTAATCCAAGAACAAAAGGGAAAATTAGCATTAATGACTGAAATTGCTACACCCAGTGATTATAGTATCTTACACCAAAGGACACAATGTCATAAAATACCATGATTTGCAAACAGAACTGACTGTAATTTGGAAGAAAGATACCCAGACAATTCCAAAAGCAGTAGGAGCAACAGAAGTAATAAAAAGTATTTATAATTATACTTAAATATGCTACCGATATTGAACCCCATATGAACTGCAGAAAGACGCACTTCTGGGCACATTGCTAGTGCTGAGAAGAACATTCTTAGCTCACATCAAATACTGGTTGTTCCATGATTAGGAATAGAGGCTACAGTATCGGAAACTGAAAACATTTGGATAAATTTAAAACAAAAGATGAGCTTCTATCAGAAGACAATGCATTTGATCATGATTCTTTAGCTGAGACTTGAAGCAGGGTCATGTCTGGAGGTCTGGGTGCTGTTGTCCGAAATATGAATGTGCCACATCTTTGGGAATCACTGGACCATGGCATAACTATGAGCTTAAGGAACTGTAAAGGAATGCAGGTTATAGCAATTTTAAAACAGATAATATCTGACTGAGCACAGATTTGGAGTGAATGAGCATTGTTCTGTTTGACATTCAGAAATCACATTTAAGAAAGCAGTGCTATTTTCCTGTCAGAACTTGGTGGCTTTTATCCATCCAGTTGTACTCTTTTTGAGTGGTTGACAGTCTATGCAACCTGGCAAGTAAGAACACCAGAAGTTTTTTCATTCTCCCAATGGGAAGGCGTTGCATGGTTCTTTGCCGAAAAGTTTGCCCGTCTATAGTGAATAATGGTATCTGCATACCTTGTACATGACTAACATGTTGTAATCAGGTTCTGCTGGTTCAAACACATTTAATCAGCTGGCCTTCTGTTGTAAATCAAAAGCTAATTTCATAGGTTTAGGTGTGTAGTTTCAAAACACCCGGTTTGTTGAGTTAACATGTTGTGTGTGTCAGATCACAGTTTACTTATGGTGTTATCACTATGCAAAATCACTGTGCACTTTCATGAACCATTTTATGTGAACTCATATTTTGTATTTCCTTAGATAATGTCTTTTTAAGTACACCAGGACTGATGTTTGTGAAAGACTGCTATATGCTTTAATGAGGAATGTTTCCTCCACTGTTGTGTGTCTATGGAGCTAGAATGTATAAGTGGGTAACAGGAAGAAATGTAGTACAGTATCAATCAGTACTCAAATGTCTGATCACAAATATGTGGTTGATTTAATTTTTCTACTGAAATTAAGACTGCAGCGTTTTGGCAGATTTTCCTTACTCACAGGTACACTGATCTCAGAGTTAGTATATGTACAGGAGCAAAGCTACCTACAAGAATGATTTAAAGTGTTAGAGCTCATTTTAAGCTTTGCTGGTTCTGTAACAGACTGTGGTTTTGTTATACATATTTTAGTGTCAGTATTGTACTGGATATATGTAACAGAGCTTATAAAAGTAAGGGTGTGAATGAGTAAAGCTCCCCCTTACTGGGGAAGCAATGGGGCTTGCCTCCTGCAAAATACTTATTATAATGTCTGTAGGTGGGTTCTTGATTAGGTGCAATTATCAAACATTTCTTGAAAGAATTGTCTGTTGATAAATCATAGGGGATGTATAATGCCACAATAATGGATTGCTCTCATTTTTGTTGAAGACTAGTATTATATGTTGGCTATAAAAAGGTCATAAAAGTTGTTTAATTTTGTGATTCTCCCATTTTAGATTGAATCCTGGACTAACTACTCTTGTAAAATCTTGTCGCGAGTTTTTAAATTCAGTGCTTTGACAAACTGCTCTTTATCCAGCTCATCACAAAGATGCATTGAGATTATCTCTGTCCTTCAGAAATCTTATTTGGATCTACAAATCAGACAACTACCTCCCTGTCTAAGACTTTCTTTGTATAAGTAAGGTTATCAAAAATAGTTGATGGTCAATGATATTCTAATGATCTATTGGGTGCATATCAGGCTTGTTTTAGATCTTGACATGACACTGACACCAGGGCTGGCCTTAGCAATTGGAGAGCCTAACTGGGGCTATTTTGGCGGAGTCCTTCAGCTACCCCTTCCACACCTATTACCACAACCCCCACTTCTACTCACTGGTCTTCTGAATTTACACACCTAAAAATTCACTGGCTGTGCCCATGTACAAACCCTGACTAACCAAATCACCATTCACTTTGTATGACTATGTTCTCTGGCTACTTGTAGAAACAGTCTTATAAAAAGTCTGAAACATTAGCTATCTCACTCTAATGTATTGTATTACTGAATGATATGCTACCTTGCTCAGCGTTGTACTACTAAAACTGTTTATGTTCTAATAAGAAAATTAATAATTGTAAAGTTTTTATGTATGTATTCCAATAAATCTAGAACATGTATCTATATGTAATTGTATAAAAAAACTGCAACTGTTAAGTCTTCTGTATCTATGCACATGTGGAGCTTTTCTCCCTGGGCCTCCACTGAAAATGGACCTGTATCCATTCGGACTTTCCCAGTTAACAAATGTAAAATAAAATAAAATAAATAAATAAAATAAATTTACAGTTATTTCAGATTAGGAATTAGGAATATATTGTTACTTGCAATGATTTGCAGTGGTTTATATTGGGTACTTGATGAAGTACCCAATGTAAATTTATAATAAATGCATTTATATAACCCGCACATCAATTTTCAAGCCATTGCTTGTGCCAAGAAGTTAACGATCCTCTAAGAGTTTATTTCACTAATGCTATCCCTATTTGCATAATGAAGTCTCAAAACGTTAATACAGTAAACATTTAAATGGTTTATTTAAGAGTTGTTGACTGTTATACAGGATGAGATTTTTTAAATGAAATTGATAATTGAAATTTAAATGTACTAGAATAAGTGGTATATTATAGCAATAACCCACGCCTGGGTGTGGGTAATGCTGGATTTACCCACGGTTGGCGTGGTTTGGTCCCGAGGACGAAGCCCGAGGGACCAAACAAAGACAACCGTGGGTAAATCCAGCATTACCACACCCAGAAGTGGGTTATTGCTATTATACAATGACATTATTTAAGAAAAGAAATAATTACTTTTCTTAAATAATGGCATTGTATAATGCCTCTTTGCTGCCCTTCCGCAGCTGTCTGGTGTTCAGCAGTTCTGATGTACTGCGCATGCCTACGCAGTACATCAGAGTTGTGGGCAAAAGCAACGGAGAATGCAAGATCTCCGTTGCTTTTACTGTCTCGCTATGTTAAATGGGTTTAACATAGCGAGACAGCTTTAAAATAAGCAACGGAGATCTCCGTTGCTTATTTTAAAGCTGTCTCGCTATGTTAAACTCATTTAACATAGCGAGACAGGTTAAAACAAAAAGCAACGGAGATCGCAAGATCTCCGTTGCTTTACTGTGTCGCTATGTTAAAGGAGTTTAACATAGCGAGACAGCTTTAAAAAAGCAACGGAGATCTGCGTTGCTTTTTTTAAACCTGTGTCGCTATGTTAAACTCTTTTAACATAGCGAGACAGTGTTTTATACTAATGGAAAAAGTCCGGGCGACCGGACCTTTTTCCGTTAGTATATTGAGGGATTTACAACGGGCACGCTGGTTGGGCTGGCCAATCAGCGTGCACGTTTTAGAGGAGGCATTGTATAATTCCATATATTTAACTAGACTGTAAAATGTGTTATTTTTCTATTCTGCTATGATTACTCCTGTTTGACATGACATTGTAATGACTATATATGTACACCTTTGGAGCTTTTCTCCCCGGCCTCCTCTGAAAATGGACAAGTATCCAGTCGGACTATACCGGTCAACAAATGTAAAATAAAATAAATAAATAAATAAATGAGGTCACTCAAAAGAGAAATTCTAGCTTTAATCCTGTTTTACTGAATTCTGTGATCAGTGTTACTCAAGGAAGAGTGGGGCAAAATAGTAAGAATTTTTGTAAAGCTATGGCATTGCCATTTAACCACAGAACTGGTGAGATAAAGACAGCTACATATAAAAATTGGTCAGTCGTCTTTGGTCCAGTGGTGCTGACCAAGAAATTAGAAAAAAAATACATTTGTTTATCAGAGAAATCAGAACTTGAAGGATCTATTAGGGGTCAAAATGGGTTGGTTGTTCCACAGTTCAGCTGTTTGGGGAAGATTAAATGCAGAACTTGAAAATAAAACACCGGGAAATAACCAAAACAAGAGAATTTAATGATTTAATGATCAAGAAACATTAAACAGTAAGTGCATTCGTCCAGATAAAACTTTTTCAGACTGAGTAATGTAACAAAAAATCTCTAACAATCAAATACACAATCAATTAAAACCACAAGACTACCAATTAATGCTTT